>NW_027169360.1:0-7500 GCF_036898095.1 Palaemon carinicauda
TACAGCAACTAACCAAAGGTACAGCAACCAACCAAAAGTACAGAAACCTACCAAAAGTACAAAAATGAACCAAAAGTACAGCAACTAACCAAAAGTACAGAAACTAAGCAAAAGTTCAACAACCAAGCAAAAGTTCAGCAACCAAGCAAAAGTTCAGCAACTAAGCAAAAGTTCAGCAACTAAGCAAAAGTTCAGCAACTAAGCAAAAGCATAGCAACTAACAAACAGTAGGCCTACAGCAATTAACCAAAAGAACAGAAACTAACAAAAGTACAGCAACTATCCAAAAGTACAGCAACTATCCAAAAGTACAGCAACTAACCAAAAGTACAGCAACTATCCAAAAGTACAGAAAATAACCAAAAGTACAGCAACTAACCAAAGTACAGCAACTAACCAAAGTACAGCAACTAACCAAAAGTACAGAAACGAACCAGAAGTACAGAAACTAACCAGAAGCACAGAAACTAACCAGAAGCACAGCAACTAACCAGAAATACAGAAAATAACCAGAAATACAGAAAATAACCAAAAGTACAGAAACTAACCAAAGGTACAAAAACGAGCCAAAAGTACAGCAACTAACCAAAAGTACAGCAAATAACCAAAAGTACAAAAACGAACCAAAAGTACAGCAACTAACCAAAAGTACAGAAACTTAGCAAAAGTACAGCAACTAAGCAAAAACTTCAGCAACAAAGCAAAAGTTCAGCAACTAACCAAAGTTATAGAAATTAACCAAAACTACAGCATCTAACCAACAGTAGGCCTACAGCAACCAACCAAAAGTACAAAAACAAACCAAAGTACAGAAACTTACAAAAAAGTACAGAAACAAACCAAAAAGTACAGCAGATAACCAAAAGTACAGAAATGAACCAAAAAGTACAGCAACAAACAAAAAGTATAGCAGATAACCAAAAAGTACAGAGCAACTAACCAAAAGTACAGAAACGAACCCAAAAGTACAGCAACTAACCAAAAGTACAGAAACGAACCAAAAGTACAGAAACGAACCAAAAGTACAGAAATGAACCAAAAGTACAGAAACGAACCAAAAGTACAGAAACTAACCAAAAAGTACAGCAACAAACAAAAAGTACAGCAGATAACCAAAAAGTACAGCAACTAACCTAAAGTACAGCAACTAACCTAAAGTACAGCAACTAACTTAAAAGTACAGAAACGAACCCAAAAGTACAGAAACGAACCCAAAAGTACAGAAACAAACCAAAAGTACAGAAACTAACCCAAAAGTACAGAAACTAACCTAAAGTACAGAAACTAACCTAAAGTACAGAACCAAACCAAAAATACAGAAACGAACCCAAAAGTACAGCAATTAACCAAAAGTACAGAAACTAACCATAAGTACTGCAACTAACCAATAGTATGCCTACAGCAACTAACCAAAATTACAGAAACAAACCAAAATTACAGAAACAAACCAAAAGTACAGAAACGAACCCAAAAGTACAGTAACTAACCTAAAGTACAGCAACTAACCAGAAGTACAGCAGATAACCAAAAGTACAGCAGATAACCAAAAGTACAGAAACGAACCAAAAGTACAGAAACGAACCAAAAGTACAGAAACGAACCAAAAGTACAGCAGTATTACAATGAAGAGTATTTTAAGTAACTTGGATAGAGGGATGTGTGAAATTTGATGGACAGAACGTAAGGGCTGGGACACACTGTGTGGGTCACCCATCGAAGTATGTGAAGGAATACTGAAGAGGAACTTGATCGACCTTCCATTGGGAATGTTTAAGAAAAATGAAACCCTTAAAAATTACTTGCATTGAAGTACAGATACCGAAAGCCTTTGAAGGGTGCCCGATATTAACGCTTTCACCTAGAGCTAACAACAGTCCCATAATTACAAGCGTTGACATTGAGACATTTCAGAAGATTAGTTAGAAGCAACGCATATTGAAGAGACTCAAGTGGCAGATCAAACCTAATGCATAATCGAGGTTGTGAATGACAAGACAAACCACGAGAGAGAGAGAGAGAGAGAGAGAGAGAGAGAGAGAGAGAGAGAGAGAGAGAGAGAGAGAGAGAGAGAGAGAGAGAGAGAGAGAGAGAGAGAGAGAGAGAGAGAGAGAGAGAGAGAGAGAGAGGAGAGAAAACTGTATCGAACCGTAACCAAAAAAAATAGCACAACATACCTTACAAAAAGAATCTAATGCACCTAAATAAGACAAACGTCAAATACCAATACATATGCCCTGTACAGGATATTCCGATGCTTACGTCAGTATAACAGTCTCGCTTAATGAGGTTATTATTTATTGTTAAGCTACAACCCATGTTGAAAAAGCAGGATGCTATAAGCCCCATGGGCCCAAACAGGGAATATAGCCTAGTGAGTTAAGGAAACAAGGAAAAAATCAAATATTTTAAGAACAGTATCATTAAAATAAATATCTCCTATATAAACTATAAAAACTTTATCAAAACAGGAGGAAAAGAAATAAGATAGAAGTGTTCCCGAGTGTACCCTCAAGCAAGAGAACTAACCCATGACTGTGGAAGAACATGGTACAGAGGATAAGTCAATACCCAAAACTATGTCCTAATATGTTTCTCGTCTTTCCTCATACATCTGACAACAATGAGATACTTAACACTTCTTCACCCAAGGGGTTAATTACTGTACTGCAATTTGTTCAGTGTACTTTCCTCTTGGTAAGGGTAGAAGAGACTCTTTAGCTATGGTAAGCAGCTCTTCTAGGAGAAGGACACTCCAAAATTAAACCATTGTTCTCTAGTCTTGGGTAGTGCCATACCCTCTGTACCATGGTCTTCCACTGCCTTGGGTTAGAGTTCTCTTGCTTGAGGGTACACTCGGGCACACTATTCTATCTTATTTTTTTTCTTCTTGTTTTTTTGAAATGGTGTGTTGGGCAGGCTTAATAGAAGGGCCATGGATGCCTGGTGGTTTATCAAGAGGTTGTCTTTTCCTTTTTCTGATTTTTTCTTCTCAAAACCATCCTTACTGTCCTCCCTTCAGTTGAAGTGGCTATCCTGGAGGGTATTTAGCCTTGCATGGTGTATCGGCTCCTCCATGTTGACCAGTTTTTCCGACTTTTTACTATAGTGTATGGGTATCATCAATCACTTTTTTTATTATTCTGTACATATTGTTTTTGTTATAATTCTTGTTAATCTAGTTTTTAAGTATGAGGTCTCTTTTTTATTTCTATTAATTCTTATGCTGTCTGGAGACATTGAGCAAAATCCGGGACCAGTACGTCCTAGATTTCGTCAATGTCGTCTTCTGTATTGCAATATTCGTGGTCTTCATGCAAATATCTAAGACCTTACAGTTGCGTCCAGACAGTATGATATTCTTTTGTGCTCAGAAACTTTGGTTTCTAATATGAGGCACTCATCTGAGCTCCTTATAACTGGTTTTAAGAAGCCAATAATGCTGAAACGTGATGCCATTCCTAGGGCCAGGGGAATGGCGGTGTATATTAGGACCGAGTACCCTGCTTCTCATAAGTCCTGCTATCAATGTGGATGTCATGAGATTCAGGTAATAAAAGTTTGTGGCAGGCATAACAACTTTTATTTGTGTTCGATCTACCGGAATCCAGACATGGATGATTCTATCTTCGATTGTCTTCTTACCATTATGGCTAAGATACAAGAAGATGATAGAAAGGCTTCTTTTGTCTTTGTTGGTGATTTTAATGCTCACCATAGGGAGTGGTTAAGTTCTATCTCTCCTACCGATCGCCATGGCTTAAGAGCTTTAGACTTTGCCTCTGAATCAGGCTGTGAGCAAATCATAAATGAAGCTACTCACAGGTCTGGTAATTGCTTGGACCTCGTATACACTGACTCCCCTGGCGTTATAACTAGTAAGGTTGATTCTCCGTCGGGACTTCTGATCATGCCTTGATTTCATTATTAGTGAAGACTGAGCAGCCTGTCCCTGATATATCATATTCCTGTAAAATTTATATGAAATCCCAAGCAGACTGGAATGGGATTTTGCATGATCTTTTGTGCTTGAATTGGTCACAATTATATAATAGTGTAGATCCTGTTGTCTCTTTGAATGAGAATCTAGTCAACATAATTGATAGGCGTATCCCTTCTCGTGTGCTAAGGTACCGAATGAAGGACAAACCGTGGTTCAATGATGATTGTAGACGTGCTTATTTGGAGAAGCAGGAGGCCTATCACCTTTGGAAGGGTAACAGATCAGATTTGACCTGGAACAACTATACTCAGCTTCGAGCTTTTGCTCAGAGAGTTTATGCCTCAACTGAAAAGGAGTACAATTTAATCATAAAAGAAACCCTCTCTGGTACAACTCAGGAACATAAATGGTGGTCTACCCTTAAATCTGCACTCTTTGGTGTAGATGCAGCAGTTCCTCCTTTACTTAAACCAGATGGCTCAGTCACTCACTGTCCAAAGGAAAAGGCAACCCTTTTTGCTGATGTTTTTGACAGTAAACAGAGTAATGAAAAACTTGAACTTCCTCATTCCTGTTTTCCTGAGGCTAAACTAACTAGTTTAGCTTTTCGATCTCGTGAGATTAAAGCTCTGTTGATGGACCTTGATGCTTATGGAGGTGTAGACCCAAATGGTATTTTTCCTTTGTTTTTTATAAAGACAGCAGATTTCTTAGCACCAAAGTTATCTGTTATTTTGCGCAAGTTGGCAAGAAGAGGAGCTTTTAGCACTTGTTGGAGAATTGGTAATGTTACTCCTCTATGTAAATGTGTTTGTGGTAGCTCAAGTCCCACTGATTACCGCCCAATTTCCATAACTCCCATATTATCTAAAGTTTTTGAACGTCTTCTGGCAAAACGTCTTAATAGGTTTGCTGAAGGTAATCATCTATTCCCTAGTTTGCAATTTGGTTTTCGTAAAGGCCTTGGAGCATGTGATGCCCTTCTTACAATCTCCAATGCAGTACAGAAATCCCTTGATTGTGGTCGTGAAGTTCGTATGATTGGCCTTGATTTTAGTGCTGCCTTTGACCGTGTTAATCATGAGGCCCTTGTTTTCAAACAAACAGTTGGGAGTGGGTGGGTCGTTTCTTAGCATTATTATTGATTTTTTGAGTAGTAGATCTCAAAGAGTAGTTGTTGATGGGCACCATAGTGAGTATAGGAACGTGATATCCGGTGTTCCACAGGGTAGTGTTCTTGGCCCATTACTTTTCATACTATATACACATGACATGTGGTTTGGCCTAGAAAATAAGCTTGTTGCATATGCAGATGATGCTACTCTCTTTGCATCAATTCCATCCCCTGAATGTAGACCTGGGGTTGGTGAATCCCTTAATAGAGATCTAGCTAAAATTAGTGCATGGTGCAAGTTATGGGGTATGAAGTTGAATCCTAACAAAACTCAAAGTATGATTGTAAGTAGGTCAAGGACGGTGGCTCCTCAACATCCGGATCTCAGTATTGATAATGTTTCTTTAAATTTGTATGACTCTTTCAAAATTTTAGGTGTGATTCTCGACAGCAAATTTACTTTTGAGAAACATATAAGGTCTGTGTCTTCTTCAATTGCACAAAAAATTGGCTTATTGAGAAAGTCTTTTAAGATATTCGGTGATCAATCTATTCTGAAGAAGTGTTTTAATTCTTTTATTCTACCTTGTTTTGAGTATTGTTCTCCTGTCTGGTCTTCAGCTGCTGATTCTCATCTTAATTTGTTGGACAGAAACTTACGGTCTATTAAATTTCTTATTCCTGATCTAGATATTAATCTCTGGCACCGTCGTTCAATTAGTTCATTATGCATGTTGCATAAGATTTTTCATAACTCTGACCATCCTTTACATTCAGATCTCCCTAGACAATTCTATCCTGTTCGTAATACTAGGCTGGCAGTTAATTCTAATAGCCAGGCCTTTTCCATCATAAGACTCAATACTACGCAGTACTCTAGAAGTTTTATTCCAGCTGTTACCAAGTTGTGGAATGATCTTCCTAATCGGGTTGTTGAATCAGTAGAACTTCAAAAGTTCAAAGTTGGAGCAAATGCTTTTTTGTTGACCAGGCGGACATGAGTCTTTTTATAGTTTATATATGACATATTTGTTTTTGACGTTGTTAATAGTTTATATATGACATATCTGTTATGACGTTGTTACTTTTTTTAGAATGATTTACTGTTAATTTGTTCTCTTCAGTTATTTATTTCCTTATTTCCTTTCCTCACTGGGCTATTTTTCCCTGTTGGAGCCCCTAGGCTTATAGCATCTTACTTTTCCAATTAGGGTTGTAGCTTGGATAATAATAATAATAATAATAATAATAATAATAATAATAATAATAATTTATCAAACATAACAGAACAAAGTAATTACACCAGATATAATAGTAAACTGTACAAGAAATTCGTCTATTTGAAATAGGAAAAAAAAAAAAATAGGAAAAAACCTTGCATGAAAATGACATGGAAACAACGAACTATTCAGTCCACTTCACAGGTACACTGTAGGCACTACGCCAGGTTTCTGCAGCATCTAACAGTGTAACTGTGGGGTTTTCCCCCCACGCTTGTACCTGGAGACTGAATGGCCTTAATGGACCCAGCCTCGAGCTATATGCTCCAAATGAATGAATACAAACCAACCAACACTAATCTAAAACGAATGACGTAGTAATTATCTATAGGAAACGACACATTGCAACACTTATCAATACTATTAGTAGATTGCAGGACCATACACTCATATGAGAGAGAGAGAGAGAGAGAGAGAGAGAGAGAGAGAGAGAGAGAGAGAGAGAGAGACTAATGATATACTAACAGTAACAATGGAGATACGAGACACACACAAGCTACTTCACTGAATGAAATTTTCCAGGAAACTGGAAGAATGACAACATGATACCCATACGAAGATGATGAAAGCAACCGTTGTTCATAAATTGCCAGTAGGTCCGACATGCACTTAAAAATTTGCATTAAAATACGGTAATTGTCGGGCAACTTTTATTACATAATTTTTACCATTTTAAAACTGGATATATTGACGTAAAGGGATGATATTACGGTCACTAACCCTTAAAATATGATAACGAAGTAAGGTAAAATTACTGTCACTTGTATTTAACGGATAAAAACTATGTTTTAATGGTGGATTTCCGATTAAAATTACTGTTTTTTATCAGTGCACTGTACACTGTAAGAGTACAGGAACAGACTAAAAGGACGGACTTACTGTACACTGTACAAGTACATTAGAATAATGGTTATTTACTTCCCCTTTAGTACTTATTGAAAAAATTACCATAAAAGAAAGTGACAATCGATGAGCCTACATTCATAAATAGCTGTTTATCTTGTATTATGCATAACCCAAGATGGTAATTTTATCTGATACAGTGAATTAAACAAGAAAATAGTCTGCCTGAAGTAAGCATTGACCCAGATATGAATAGTTGAACTTGCTGGAAATCTATACGGAAGCAACATACTATTTTGGGTATACAAAACTTTCCATCATTC
>NW_027169360.1:12500-17500 GCF_036898095.1 Palaemon carinicauda
TAAGAAGTTGGACAGCAAGAGGGAAGAAATTAAATAGGAAGGAGGAAAATTAGAGGGATATGAAGAAGGTCTTAATAGCAGACGAAGAAATGCTCTGAAGACCATCGAGAGAGAGAGAGAGAGAGAGAGAGAGAGAGAGAGAGAGAGAGAGAGAGAGAGAGAGAGAGAGAGAGAAATGTGCTCATTGAAATAGGCATGAGAAGGGATTGTATATGAGTTTCGCAAAACATACAGAATATCCATGAGGCGCACTGTGCATGATTGCATGAGGATAACTTAAAGGAAAGTTTTTTTTTCTTTAATGCAATAAAAACAGTGATTATCAAAATAACCTAAATTCGACAATTGTGTACAAGGAAACGGAACTTGTTCAAGATGTCTGTCACTACCCACAGACACATCCAAACTAAGGTAACGAATATCACCTGAGAGAGAGAGAGAGAGAGAGAGAGAGAGAGAGAGAGAGAGAGAGAGAGAGAGAGCAGCCAATTCATGCGCGTGGCAGTTTCTTCAACTTTTACCATAAAGTTTCTTGACTTTGACCTTTGCAAAGATTATAAAGTTATAAACAAACAATGACAAACTCCTTCAAATCGGTTGAAAAAGACAACTCAGTATTTTCGATAAATTACATTTAACCGGCTTATAATCAAGGTTACTCTGTAACCAGCCCTTCCTTCCCAATTAAAAGCCATATGCAAGCACACGAAACTGTCTTTAATATTTATAAATGAGACTCCCAAATCACCTTTTACAAGAAAAGATTCTCCTGTAATAATGTATTAAAAGTAATTAAACGCTACAAAATGAAATACTATATATACATACATACATATATACATACACATATATTATCACGCCCGAAAGTATTTTCGTTCGTTCATTTATATATTTATCTATTTATTTATTTTTTTTGCCCACGCAGTTGTATGTTTGCTGCTTGTTGGTAACTGGGTGTTGTTTGCTTGTTATTTATTTTGCAGTCGTTAAGGAGGGTAGTTCTAATCCAACAATTTCTTCCTTTACATGATGACGTGGAAGCAGAGAGACTTCTTTTTCGGGAAAAGCCCAAGTTTAGAGTCAGTGATCCTCTGAACGCTAGAGAGGTTGGGATTGCCTCTGAGAGGTACTTATCTACTGAAAGCAGTGGATTTGCCTTGGATCGCTGCAATGGTGTGTAGCTGTTAGTGCCCTTTATTAGACATCAACGCCTGTCTTTGACTCTTCAGCTCCTTATACCACTGTCACGCCTGTTTGATCATTCTTTCGCTGCTGATGCATGGATGTTTGCCTTCGAAGAGCTGCTGTGATCGAGTGTTTTTATCAAGTTCTCGATACTAATCTTAGTCTTCATCTGGAGGATTACAGCACCTTTTAATCTGCGACGGAACACGGGAGAGGACATCAGCCTTGGACAGCCTCTAATGGAAATTCAGATTTATCACCTGGTCCCTCATGTTTATTACTGCAACTGCAGCGCCGTTGATGATACTTTACGGGAAGTTAAGTATTGGTATTAGTAACTGTCCTCCATTTTTAGAACTGCAATTAACATTAACAACACTTCGTTACAACGGAGCATCAAGTTTACGCTGCAGTGACCTGAAACTTACCTCGGTCCAAATATTATTTAATTATTTTCTTTTTCTTTTGTAAATAAATATTTATATTTCCTTTTTGTATCATACTCCCTCGTTGTCCTTTGCCATCATTGTTTATGAACTATAACTGGTTGTTAAAGGTACTTAAGGTTGTACAAAATACTATTGTTTTTTTTTATGTAACGGCTTTATGCAAATTAAAAAGAACCTGCTTTAACATAAAACGTTAATGTTATTAATTAAGTCGTGACATAAATTGGCGACCGTGACTGGATGGCAAAGGGTCAGTGAGGTAGTGTGAAAAAGTAATTTTTTTTTTTATTCTCTTTTGACGGGAAACTTTAATGGTTCATCGTGTTAAGTAGCATTTTCTCATTTTAACAAGATGTCAACTTTAAGCGAGTTAACTGCCATTGGTGAGAAACTTGGATTGTCAGGATCTGACTTAGCATATTTCATAAAAGAGCAACATGAGTTCGAACGCGCTAAACGAGCAGAGCAGAGAGACGCTGAAAGAGAGCAAATGGAAGCAGAAAAAGCAATATTGGCCGAAAAGAGAGCGCTTATGGAAGCTGATAAAGAAAGGCTTGAGTTAGAGATAACTTTAAAGTCTTCAAAGTCCGATGAAACTTCTATGAATGCTTCTGTGCCAGCTAAGTTCAGTGATAAGTGGGGAACTAAGCTAATTCCTAAGTTTAGCGAGTCAGATGTTGGAAAATTTTTCGTTGCTTTTGAGAAAGTAGCTCATCAGTTAGCTTGGCCCAAGGAACTCTGGGCTGTATTAGTGCAATCTGCATTCTCTGGTAAGGCACAAGTAGTTTATGCTGCGTTAAGTGCAGAAGATTCCGGCGATTATGATATTGTGAAAAAAATGGTTTTAAATGCATACCAGCTAATCCCAGAAGCTTACCGGCAGAAATTCAGATCCTGGCGTAAAATGTTTAATCAAACATTTGTAGAATGGGCAGGCCAGAAAGCAGTTAAACTTGACGAGTGGTTGGCTGCAGAGGAGGCAAGTACATTTGCCGAGTTACGAGAACTGGTTTTGTTGGAGGATTTTAAAAATAACATTCCCAAAGATGTCCGCATCCATATTGAAGAATTTAACATTGATAATGTGAATGAGGCAGCAAAGGCAGCAGACAGGTTTGTTTTGTCACACAAGCATTATGGTAAGAAGAAAACTCATTGGGAAGCAGGTGTGGAAAAGGTGGAAGTAATAAAGGGTAGAGAAAGTCCTTCATCGCCTTCGAGGGGTGCGAGGCAGGCCCGGGACATTGTTTGTTATAAGTGTGGTAAGAAAGGTCATGTTAAGTCACATTGTCCTGAAGTAACTAAGTCGGTTAAACCAGTTATGTTGATGGATTGTAGGTCAGTGCCGCCTGTGTCTTCTAGTCTTGAAGGAGAGGTGAGTGGGAGCATGCCTTATGGTAAGGAATTTGAAGACTTTGTCTTTAGAGGTATAGTGAAAGTTGGATCTGAGGCAACTGATGGTAATATCGTTGCATTGCTGCGGGATACTGGCTCGTGCCAGTCTTGCATTCTGGAAACCTCTCTCCCTAAAGATTTCTCACGGAAAGGTCAGGATTTTGTGTTGCTTGGGGGTTTCCCAGATACAGTAACATCTTGGCCTGTGGAAGAAGTTTATTTGGAATCTCCTTTGGTAACTGGTAGGTTGAAACTGGCTGTAGTTAATGCATTGCCTGTGAGTGGTGTGGATTTGTTGATAGGCAATGATGTGATGCAAGGTAGTGGCACAGCCTGTGCATTAGAAGGTCGAAAGGGGGCTAGTGTGGTTAATGAACGTGTCATGGTAAATGTTAAACCTGTTGTTCCTGTAACCCGAGCCCAATCTAGAGAGGAAGTCAAAGGTGGAGAAGCTGACATAAATTTGGAAAACTGCTTCCAAACCAAAACTCAACCTAAGACAACGAAAGGTAAGTCCAAGCGGATAAAAAATCTTTCGTTAAAGTCTATGGTTAATATATCTGAAGACTTTCCTACAGATTTTAGTTGCACGTTTCCAGATAGGCAAACACTAATTAGTGCTCAAAAAGAAGATCGCGAATTGAAAAGTATATATGAAGAAGCAGAACAGCTAAAGGAACAGGATGATTTAAGTGAAGCAAGTTATGTATTAAAGAATGATGTGTTATATAGATTAATTCGTCCAATGACCGCATCTACTGATGAAGAGTGGCAGGTAAGGGAACAAATTGTAGTACCTAGTAAGTTTAGGCATTTTATTTTGCAAGAGGCTCATGAAAGTGAATGGGGTGGTCATTTAGGAATACGAAAAACACTGTCCAAAGTGAAAGATAATTTTTTTTGGCCTTCTGTAAAGAAAGATGTAGTCAGACATTGTAAGTCATGTCATCAGTGCCAAATGGTTGGAAAACCCAACCAGAAAATTACTAAAGCGCCTTTAATTCCCATCCCAGCTGTTGAAGAACCATTCACGCAAATTGTTATTGACATTGTGGGTCCTTTACCCAAAACCAAAACAGGTTTTCAGTACATGTTAACAATAATGGACAGAACCACTAGATTTCCCGAGGTAATACCTGTTAGATGCATTAAGAGTGGTATCGTTATTAAGCATCTCATGGACTTTTTTTCTCGTTATGGTTTGCCTCGGGAGATACAGTCGGATCAAGGTTCTAATTTCACTAGTAGGGAGTTCCAGGCTAAAATGAATGAACTTGGCATTAAACACAACTTGGCATCCTCATATCATCCCGAGAGTCAGGGAATACTTGAAAGATTTCACTCCACTCTGAAGAATGCTTTGACTAAGTATTGTTTAGACCATGTTGAGGAATGGGATAAAGACTTGCCTTTATTGCTTTTTGCTTTAAAATCAGCCCCTAGTGAATCTCTGGGCTTTTCTCCTTTTCAGATGGTCTATGGACACAATGTGAGAGGACCTCTTGATTTATTAAGGGAACATTGGGAAGGGGGTAGTGGTAAAATGAATTCACTTGATTATATTTTGTCTTTCAAAGAGAAATTAAGGAGCATTTGGCAATGGGCCCAAAATAATCTCTCTACTTCGCAGGCTAAAATGAAAACTCATTATGATAGAAAGTCTCAAGTAAGGAATTTTGAAGCAGGAGAACAAGTACTAGTGTTACTTCCTATTCCAGGTCAGTTCAGAGCTCAGTTTGTAGGTCCAGCAGTGGTTAAGAAGAAACTGAATGATGTTGATTATTTGGTGGAAATTCCAGGGAGGAGGAAAAAGTATCAGTTGTGTCATATTAACATTATGAAGAAATATTTTTCCAGAGCTAACACTGTTAAATCTGTTTCAGCTGTTGTACCTAAAGAATGTAATGGACAAGAAATGGAAAGCAAAGAATATGGATGGAATGGCGAAAACTCTAAAATTTTGTGTAACCC
>NW_027169360.1:25000-27500 GCF_036898095.1 Palaemon carinicauda
ATATATATATATATATTTATATACTGTATATACAATATAATATTCAGATACAAAACCTAATTTTATAACCGCCACGATAAACATGGTGGGTAGTTAAGTTGTTTATAAAATCCTTTATCAATAGTCAGAAGAATTGTCTGAAGAACATACATATACTCTGGAGTTAAGACATTGCAATAACTTCAAACCAAAACAAATCAGACGAAGATTCGAGAATATTTTCAATGATGCACAATTATAAAACAAAAATCATGCTAGTGTAAATCAAGATCATTCACTAATAAAATCTAAGTGATTGAAGATTGTATAATAAGTCGGCCTGTGGCAAAAAGGTTTCTTGCTTTTGGGCAGATTGTGGGGGTGGGTGGGGGGGGGGAGAGGTTATTGGAAGGGGATGGAGTGAAGGGGCAGCTTAGAGGGAGATGAAGTAGGATATAATGACTGGATTCAGGAACCCATAGTTGAGGGAGGCAGATTAACCAGAGGTGGATTATAAGCCCAAAAGTAATTTGACTACTTCGTTATTGACACCTTTTTTTTTTCATCATTTCTGTTTGACTCATTCCTTTAATATCCGAAATGGATAACATGAAACTTTGGATTACGGTTGTGTGTGTTCCGCATCTTAGGAAGTATAACCACGAAGTGACTTTAACAATAAGATAACAATAAAAACAGAAAATTATAAAAAACTTAACAAATCAAGCCAGGTAAATACATTACGTGTTATGTTAACAAGAAGGCCATTACAACATACTGAGAGAGAGAGAGAGAGAGAGAGAGAGAGAGAGAGAGAGAGAGAGAGAGAGAGAGAGATGAAAAGACGTAGATGGAAAAGACCAAAAGGTTTAAAGGTATCTCATGAGTGGCAAAGGCAAGCCCCTTACCACCCTAGCTAGGACCAAGGAGGGCAAGGCAATGTATACTGACGACTCACAAATTAGACCTATAGGCTCAGCAAAAACCCCCATCCTTAGCTCACAAGGATGGTGAAGTGCAGGATGCCATACGCCCAGGGTCCCCATCGGGAAAATATCCCGGTGAGGAAAGGAAACAAGGAAAAATAAAATATTTTTAGAACAGTATATAACATTAAAATAAATATTTACTATATAAACTATAACAACTTTAACAAAACAAAAGGAAGAGAAACAAGATAGAATAGTGTGCCCGAGTGTACCCTCAAGCAAGAGAACACTAACCCAAGACAGTGGAAGACCATGGTACAGAGGCTATGGCACTACCCCAAGACTAGAGAACAATGGTATGATTCTTGAGTGTCGTCCTCCTAGAAGAGCCTGCTTACTATTAGGAGTTCTACAACTCCAAAGTGGGAAAAGCTTCAAAGCGCAAAACATGTTAGAAAGGGACAAAAGTTGGCAAAAATCGAAAGAAAACTATACAAAATAATCAAGTCAATCCCAGCATAAACATAGAACGTTATCCTCGCCTGAAGGGACTCCAAATCTTTCTTTCAACTGCGAGGCTAAATGTCAATAGAAGCCTGTGGTGATAGCTGCTGTCGTCTAAACGAAAGTTATGAAAGTCAATAACAATAAGGAATTTATCTTCTAATTACGAGAGTCATATACAGCTTAGTAAAATAGCAGACAAGAACCATGGATATTACTAATACAATTCCCAAACCTTGCAAATGACAAATTCTAAATGCCATATATGAACATTTCACACTTTTACCCCACACACATTGTAATACATCATTACCCGTATAGAATCCGATTCAAAAATCCCTTGAGAGAGAGAGAGAGAGAGAGAGAGAGAGAGAGAGAGAGAGAGAGAGAGAGAGAGATAATTTATCACTTCCCTTGGGACTTCGCTCCTATCAATTCAAATCCATCTGATGTGTTCAGCACTTAATCCAATCCTACTCCCCACCAATGGAGTAACAAAAGTGTGTGACTACATACCATTAGAACTCAGTTGACTAAAATAAAAGGAAAATTGTAATATAGAATTGAATTATTCTCCATGCAAAACCGTAACTCCTACATAATAATAATAATATTAGCCTGGAAGTAGCGTTCTTGCCTGGTGATTGCCAGACTGGGATTCGAATCTCGCTCATACTCGTTAGTTCCTTTGGTCACTGCAACCTCACAATATTTGAGAGCTAGGGTACGGGGTTTGGGGGAGCATATAGGTCTACCTGCTGAGTCATCAGCAGCCAGTGCCTGGCCCTCCTCAGTTCTAGCTTGGTTAGAGAGGGGGCTTGGCCGCTGATCATACGTAATATGGTTAGCCTCTAGGGCATTGTCCTGCTTGATAGGGCAATGTCACTGTCCCTTGCCTCTGACATTCATGAGTGACTTTTAAACCTTTAATAATGCCGCCTCCTGTAGCAACAGGTTACGGTGAGGAATCTCTGCCTACTGTACAACGAAGTGAAGGATTACAGGCTGGACAGCAAGACGAAAACAGGAAATAAAGACGAAGCCTACAAAGTGGGTGGAGCTACATATGGGCTAAAGGGACATTGCAC
>NW_027169360.1:32500-35000 GCF_036898095.1 Palaemon carinicauda
AGAGGAGTAACATTACCAATTCTCCAACTAGTGCTAAAAGCTCCTCTTCTTGCTAACTTGCGCAAAATAACAGATAACTTTGGAGCTAAGAAATCTGCTGTCTTTATAAAAAACAAAGGAAAAATACCATTTGGGTCTACACCTCCATAAGCATCAAGGTCCATCAACAGAGCTTTAATCTCACGAGATCGAAAAGCTAAACTAGTTAGTTTAGCCTCAGGAAAACAGGAATGAGGAAGTTCAAGTTTTTCATTACTCTGTTTACTGTCAAAAACATCAGCATGAAAGCAAATGATATTTGGGATTCATCGAATATTGTACATAAATACAATTGTTTACGATGTAAATAGATACCGTTTTCTGTTATATTGTTAAAGGCCACCAAAGAAAACCAGGAAACTTTTATAGGGGATCCTTAGATATTCTATATTTATACACTTATCAGGAATAAATGTTCCATTGAATAACGCTATAAACTACAGAATCTTAGGAGTACTACATATTTGATTGAGAGAGAGAGAGAGAGAGAGAGAGAGAGAGAGAGAGAGTGTGTGTTAGTCCATGATTATGTTCCAAGATAAAACAAAAATCCAAATTTATATATTATATATATATATATACATATATATATATATATACATATATATATATATATATATATATATATATATATACATATATATATATATATATATATATATATACATATATATATATATATATATATACATATATATATATACATATATATATATATATACATATATATATATATATACATATATATATATACATATATATATATATATATATATATATATATATTCGAGTAGTATAAGATCTAACTTCTATAAAAGGTCCATAACAATAATAATAATAATAATAATAACAACAATAATAATAAAAATAATAATAATACCTATGTAACAAGAAAAGGACCAGATCTGCCTCATTGGAAAATTCTTGATAAATTACAGAAAAATCAAAGTAAGTATTATATCCATAGATTACTAATTAAACTACGACCCTAGTTGAGAAAGCAGGATGCTATAAGCCCAAGGGCTCCAACAGGGGAAAATAAACCAGTGAAGAAAGGGAATAAGTTAACAAGAGAGAATAGTGTACCAGAGTACCCTCAAACAAGAGAACTCTAACCCAAGACTGTGAAACACCATGATACAGTTGGCTTCATTGATTCCGGTAAAATTCACTAGAAGTTAAAGATATGTAATTAACGCATTTAAGTAGATACGTCATAAAAAAAAACGAGATGAATCATTCAAGAACCCCCCAAAAAAGTAATTAGTCTTCACAAGTAAATAAGAAGTAGTAATGAAGATAAGGGTACTGAACTAAGCGACCTATTATTATTATTATTATTATTATCATTATTTCCTTCAAAGCTACAACCCTAGTTGGAAAAGCAGGATGATATAAGCACAAGAGCTCTAACAAGGAAAAGTAGCCCAATGAAGAAAGCAGAGAAATAAACAAACTGAAATATTAACAAATCAAAATCAATGCACTTTTAAAATAGCAATACAAAATCCATTCTCTCTCTCTCTCTCTCTCTCTCTCTCTCCCTCTCTCTCTCTCTCTCTCTCTCTCTCTCTCTCTCTCTCTCTCCTCTCTCTCTCTCTCTCTCTCTCTCTCTAGAAAACACACATACATATATGCAGTATATATATATAAATATATACAGTATATATATATATATATATATATATATATATATATACATAAAACAATTACTAATTGCATAATTTTTTCTTGTGTTTTTGCATGTATTGGACAGAGATAAAATAAGGGGTGTAATTGATTTGTTTAGCTAAAGATAAGACCCATCAATATATTCAACACCATTCCTTTGCCCATTGCAAGTGTCAATGATAGCTAGGTAATGAATAAAGAGATAAAATCTCAAGATCAGTATCAACGTTGAAGTACTGTAGATCTGTATTAGCTGCACGTTTGAACTTCTGATATTGTCAATAAATAAAAAAAACTATTAATATTAAGGCATAGTACAAATTAAGGCCCTTTCTTACTACCGACATCTAAAAAAACTATACGAAGGTCATGTAGAACTGCATTTGTAAAAACAATTCTGTATTTAATACACAAACACAAGCACTAGTAATCACAAAATTCAGTTTTTCAATTCATTATAGCCTAAACATTTCATTCGATGAAACAAGATTTTATAATTGTAATGTGGAATGGCTAATAACACACATTTTAGCCAGAATTAAGCTGAATGAGAGAATGGATTAGCTAGATTTCTATCCTATTGCTACAATTCTTGCTTCGTAATAGGTTAGCAAAGAAAAATTTCAACAATGTATACGTGTATATACCATACTACCATATTTAAGGTATAGAAAAATAATATATATATTATATATATATATATATATATATAAGAACCCTATATATATATATATATATATATATATATATATATATATATATATATATATATATAAGAACCCACTGTCCT
>NW_027169361.1:12500-30000 GCF_036898095.1 Palaemon carinicauda
GAGCCAGCCAGGCTGCTCTCCCGCTCAGAAAAGTGTCCCACGTGGCTGAGATCATTTCCTACTTCGGCGTCAAAATTCGGGTTTCTTGATGTATCAATACGACGGCTTGATGGTAACAAAAACATCTCTTGGGTCGTATTAAGGGTGGGTTTATCTCGCTGTATCAGTAGGGCTTCTAGGATGCGTAGACGTCGACCATCCGGGGCGCTACCAATAATCTTGGTGTTACTGATAATATCAGCTCGACAAATAGGGGTGTTATGTCTTTGTAGGGCATGATTCTTTATAGCCCCTTGCTGTACGTGGCAAGAAATTCTCTTGGAAAGACGCATAGTTGTCATGCCAATATAATTTCCGGGACAACCACGGATAGGGCATTGATATGCATAGACAACATTCGTCTTCTTTAAGAAATCCTGCTCTGGGGGCGCTGGGTTATTCCTCATAATAAGGCTTTTCGTCTTGGCCGTTTGGTAATATATGATGAAGTCCAATTTCTGGGTGTTTTCAGTAGGGGATACATTATTCTTGATGATTTCTTTCATTGCCTTCTCGTCTTGCAGGTAATTCGGATGCATATGTCCTTTGTAAAATAGCTTGATGTTATTGCTACTGTCGATTCTCTCGGCGGGGTCGGGTTCGTACCACTTGTCTACTGCTTTCCTGACTTCCTTTTGGACGTGCTTATTAGAGAATCCATTGTTGACAAGTACTTGGGATATTCGGTCCAGTTCCTTGTGTGTGTCGCACCAGGTGGAACAGTGCGACAGGGCCCTCCTGACATAAGCCTTGATGGTAGAACTCTTATATCGGGTGGGGCACTCACTGTCTCCATTCAAGCACATGCCTAGGTTTGTGGGTTTAGTATACACTGTGGTCCGAAATCCATTCTCCGTCGAGGTGACTAGGACATCCAGGAACGGGAGGCGATTATCTTGGCTCTGTTCGAGGGTGAAACGGAGTACACTATGGTCCTCAAACATCTTCCTCAAAGTCTCGATTTCATCACTTGATCTCGCTTTCACAAAGGTATCGTCTATGTACCTAAAGTACAAAAAGGGGCATTCTACACGGGAGAACACTCTCTCTTCTACAATTCCCATGTAAAAATTCGCGAATAGGACTCCCAGGGGTGAGCCCATCGCTACACCATCCTTCTGTAAGTAGGTATGCCCTCGATGGGTGGTAAAGGGGGCCCTCTTCGTACAGATGGCTAGGAGGGTCCGAAGGGCTGGTTCAGGGATGTTCAGAGATGGTGTAGAGTCGTCCCTATAGACCCTATCTGCGATAAGGTCTATGGTTTCGTCCACAGGCACGTTTGTGAATAAAGACTCTACATCCATCGATGCAATAACTCCATCACACGTAGAGTCCTTAATTTTATCCAGGAATTCAGTGGATGAAGCTACACAGTAACGATTTAGAATGTAGGGCGTCAGGATGGCATTCAGTCGTTTGGCAAGCTGGTAAGTCGGAGTAGGGCATTGACTTATAATGGGGCGTAGGGGGTTGCCCTGCTTGTGGGTTTTCACATTGCCATAAAGGTAGCCCGGCCAGAAATCCCCTGAAATAACTGGTAGGTGCATGGCATTGGTTGCTGCATTCACGGCCTCGATGGTTTTGTTAGCCTCTTTCTTGATTTCTTCGATAGGGTTTCTGGTGAGGCGCACAAATTTTGAGGAATCAGCCAGGATGTCGTCGAGTTTCTTGTGGTATTCCTCTGTGTCAATAAGCACAAAGGCAGCAGTCTTGTCTGCCCTACGAACAGTAACACCAGCAACCTGCTTAAGTTCCTTGGCAGCTGCCTTCATATCCTGGGTGACGATACCACTGGTGTAACGACCCCTCTCAGTGAGGGCCTCAGCAAGAAGCAAGGGCTGGAGGGCATCAGTAGTCCGCAGGGTGCCACGATCTTGAAGGGCGAGGATTGAGTCAAGTAGCAGCTCGACCTCGAGGCGTTTATCAGTGGGCCTTGGTCTGGTCACGTAGTGGCAGTTGAGGCCCATCTTGAGAATATGTTCCTGTGCAGGAGTCGGGGTATACCCCGAGATATTGATGTACTCCTGGCGTTCCTGTGGTATACGAAGTTTGCCACCGTTGAGGTTGATCAATTTCTTCAGGATGGTGCGGGTCCTCTTCTGCATGTCTCTCTTCTTAAGGATTCGGAGGGCATGGGTAATGTTGTCAGGGTAGTTCAGGCCACCCCCGATGTCCTCGTCCTCTCTCTGTTGGCTGGTAGGGTCGAATTCTGGGTTGTCATCGACATGTTCTCGGGAGTCCTCATCAGGGGCGTCCTCATCTTCGTCAGGGTCGCTGTCAGGTTCAGGAGGGGTGTCTGGATCGGTACTGTCTTCATTCTGCTCTGCTCTTCTTTCCCTGGTGTTGACCCATTCCTCCACGAGACGGGTCCGGAGGGCTGTGAGCTCATCCTTCAGCGCCTGCTTCTGTTGGAGCTGCCTCTGGAGGAGGCTACGTCTGTAGGCACGGGTACCAGGATCATTTTGGGCTGACGGGTCGAACAGCTGGACTTCGGTATATCGTGGTAGGAGACCCTCTTTTAGGCAGGTTGAGTTAAAAGTAATGGCTGCATCGGCAGAGTTTATTTTCTTATCCAATTTTTCTATTTTCCGGATAATTCGCTTCTCTAGAGCACTGCAATCAGCCAGCAGACTTGAAAAATTCATCAGTCGGGTGAATGACAAAATCGGGAAGACTTTTCAAGTATATTCTCACAAAATACAAGTAAAACTTTTGGTACAAAATAGTAAAAACTACGACGCGTTTCGAGGATAAGTCCTTCCTCTTCATCAGGTAGAGAGTGAGGTGGTTGCTGCAGTCGGGTGGTATTTATACCCAGGATCAGGATTACAAGTGAAAGGGCTGGAATTTTCATTGGTTTTCATTGGTTGATCGGAGCTGATATGGTATGGTGCCTGATGTACGATGATCTCGGCCGGGAACACCAGTCTGTGACGTCATCGGGGGACCTGAGTTTTGATTGGCTGAGGCGCGCTCTGAGCCAGCCAGGCTGCTCTCCCGCTCAGAAAAGTGTCCCACGTGGCTGAGATCATTTCCTACTTCGGCGTCAAAATTCGGGTTTCTTGATGTATCAATACGACGGCTTGATGGTAACAAAAACATCTCTTGGGTCGTATTAAGGGTGGGTTTATCTCGCTGTATCAGTAGGGCTTCTAGGATGCGTAGACGTCGACCATCCGGGGCGCTACCAATAATCTTGGTGTTACTGATAATATCAGCTCGACAAATAGGGGTGTTATGTCTTTGTAGGGCATGATTCTTTATAGCCCCTTGCTGTACGTGGCAAGAAATTCTCTTGGAAAGACGCATAGTTGTCATGCCAATATAATTTCCGGGACAACCACGGATAGGGCATTGATATGCATAGACAACATTCGTCTTCTTTAAGAAATCCTGCTCTGGGGGCGCTGGGTTATTCCTCATAATAAGGCTTTTCGTCTTGGCCGTTTGGTAATATATGATGAAGTCCAATTTCTGGGTGTTTTCAGTAGGGGATACATTATTCTTGATGATTTCTTTCATTGCCTTCTCGTCTTGCAGGTAATTCGGATGCATATGTCCTTTGTAAAATAGCTTGATGTTATTGCTACTGTCGATTCTCTCGGCGGGGTCGGGTTCGTACCACTTGTCTACTGCTTTCCTGACTTCCTTTTGGACGTGCTTATTAGAGAATCCATTGTTGACAAGTACTTGGGATATTCGGTCCAGTTCCTTGTGTGTGTCGCACCAGGTGGAACAGTGCGACAGGGCCCTCCTGACATAAGCCTTGATGGTAGAACTCTTATATCGGGTGGGGCACTCACTGTCTCCATTCAAGCACATGCCTAGGTTTGTGGGTTTAGTATACACTGTGGTCCGAAATCCATTCTCCGTCGAGGTGACTAGGACATCCAGGAACGGGAGGCGATTATCTTGGCTCTGTTCGAGGGTGAAACGGAGTACACTATGGTCCTCAAACATCTTCCTCAAAGTCTCGATTTCATCACTTGATCTCGCTTTCACAAAGGTATCGTCTATGTACCTAAAGTACAAAAAGGGGCATTCTACACGGGAGAACACTCTCTCTTCTACAATTCCCATGTAAAAATTCGCGAATAGGACTCCCAGGGGTGAGCCCATCGCTACACCATCCTTCTGTAAGTAGGTATGCCCTCGATGGGTGGTAAAGGGGGCCCTCTTCGTACAGATGGCTAGGAGGGTCCGAAGGGCTGGTTCAGGGATGTTCAGAGATGGTGTAGAGTCGTCCCTATAGACCCTATCTGCGATAAGGTCTATGGTTTCGTCCACAGGCACGTTTGTGAATAAAGACTCTACATCCATCGATGCAATAACTCCATCACACGTAGAGTCCTTAATTTTATCCAGGAATTCAGTGGATGAAGCTACACAGTAACGATTTAGAATGTAGGGCGTCAGGATGGCATTCAGTCGTTTGGCAAGCTGGTAAGTCGGAGTAGGGCATTGACTTATAATGGGGCGTAGGGGGTTGCCCTGCTTGTGGGTTTTCACATTGCCATAAAGGTAGCCCGGCCAGAAATCCCCTGAAATAACTGGTAGGTGCATGGCATTGGTTGCTGCATTCACGGCCTCGATGGTTTTGTTAGCCTCTTTCTTGATTTCTTCGATAGGGTTTCTGGTGAGGCGCACAAATTTTGAGGAATCAGCCAGGATGTCGTCGAGTTTCTTGTGGTATTCCTCTGTGTCAATAAGCACAAAGGCAGCAGTCTTGTCTGCCCTACGAACAGTAACACCAGCAACCTGCTTAAGTTCCTTGGCAGCTGCCTTCATATCCTGGGTGACGATACCACTGGTGTAACGACCCCTCTCAGTGAGGGCCTCAGCAAGAAGCAAGGGCTGGAGGGCATCAGTAGTCCGCAGGGTGCCACGATCTTGAAGGGCGAGGATTGAGTCAAGTAGCAGCTCGACCTCGAGGCGTTTATCAGTGGGCCTTGGTCTGGTCACGTAGTGGCAGTTGAGGCCCATCTTGAGAATATGTTCCTGTGCAGGAGTCGGGGTATACCCCGAGATATTGATGTACTCCTGGCGTTCCTGTGGTATACGAAGTTTGCCACCGTTGAGGTTGATCAATTTCTTCAGGATGGTGCGGGTCCTCTTCTGCATGTCTCTCTTCTTAAGGATTCGGAGGGCATGGGTAATGTTGTCAGGGTAGTTCAGGCCACCCCCGATGTCCTCGTCCTCTCTCTGTTGGCTGGTAGGGTCGAATTCTGGGTTGTCATCGACATGTTCTCGGGAGTCCTCATCAGGGGCGTCCTCATCTTCGTCAGGGTCGCTGTCAGGTTCAGGAGGGGTGTCTGGATCGGTACTGTCTTCATTCTGCTCTGCTCTTCTTTCCCTGGTGTTGACCCATTCCTCCACGAGACGGGTCCGGAGGGCTGTGAGCTCATCCTTCAGCGCCTGCTTCTGTTGGAGCTGCCTCTGGAGGAGGCTACGTCTGTAGGCACGGGTACCAGGATCATTTTGGGCTGACGGGTCGAACAGCTGGACTTCGGTATATCGTGGTAGGAGACCCTCTTTTAGGCAGGTTGAGTTAAAAGTAATGGCTGCATCGGCAGAGTTTATTTTCTTATCCAATTTTTCTATTTTCCGGATAATTCGCTTCTCTAGAGCACTGCAATCAGCCAGCAGACTTGAAAAATTCATCAGTCGGGTGAATGACAAAATCGGGAAGACTTTTCAAGTATATTCTCACAAAATACAAGTAAAACTTTTGGTACAAAATAGTAAAAACTACGACGCGTTTCGAGGATAAGTCCTTCCTCTTCATCAGGTAGAGAGTGAGGTGGTTGCTGCAGTCGGGTGGTATTTATACCCAGGATCAGGATTACAAGTGAAAGGGCTGGAATTTTCATTGGTTTTCATTGGTTGATCGGAGCTGATATGGTATGGTGCCTGATGTACGATGATCTCGGCCGGGAACACCAGTCTGTGACGTCATCGGGGGACCTGAGTTTTGATTGGCTGAGGCGCGCTCTGAGCCAGCCAGGCTGCTCTCCCGCTCAGAAAAGTGTCCCACGTGGCTGAGATCATTTCCTACTTCGGCGTCAAAATTCGGGTTTCTTGATGTATCAATACGACGGCTTGATGGTAACAAAAACATCTCTTGGGTCGTATTAAGGGTGGGTTTATCTCGCTGTATCAGTAGGGCTTCTAGGATGCGTAGACGTCGACCATCCGGGGCGCTACCAATAATCTTTGTGTTACTGATAATATCAGCTCGACAAATAGGGGTGTTATGTCTTTGTAGGGCATGATTCTTTATAGCCCCTTGCTGTACGTGGCAAGAAATTCTCTTGGAAAGACGCATAGTTGTCATGCCAATATAATTTCCGGGACAACCACGGATAGGGCATTGATATGCATAGACAACATTCGTCTTCTTTAAGAAATCCTGCTCTGGGGGCGCTGGGTTATTCCTCATAATAAGGCTTTTCGTCTTGGCCGTTTGGTAATATATGATGAAGTCCAATTTCTGGGTGTTTTCAGTAGGGGATACATTATTCTTGATGATTTCTTTCATTGCCTTCTCGTCTTGCAGGTAATTCGGATGCATATGTCCTTTGTAAAATAGCTTGATGTTATTGCTACTGTCGATTCTCTCGGCGGGGTCGGGTTCGTACCACTTGTCTACTGCTTTCCTGACTTCCTTTTGGACGTGCTTATTAGAGAATCCATTGTTGACAAGTACTTGGGATATTCGGTCCAGTTCCTTGTGTGTGTCGCACCAGGTGGAACAGTGCGACAGGGCCCTCCTGACATAAGCCTTGATGGTAGAACTCTTATATCGGGTGGGGCACTCACTGTCTCCATTCAAGCACATGCCTAGGTTTGTGGGTTTAGTATACACTGTGGTCCGAAATCCATTCTCCGTCGAGGTGACTAGGACATCCAGGAACGGGAGGCGATTATCTTGGCTCTGTTCGAGGGTGAAACGGAGTACACTATGGTCCTCAAACATCTTCCTCAAAGTCTCGATTTCATCACTTGATCTCGCTTTCACAAAGGTATCGTCTATGTACCTAAAGTACAAAAAGGGGCATTCTACACGGGAGAACACTCTCTCTTCTACAATTCCCATGTAAAAATTCGCGAATAGGACTCCCAGGGGTGAGCCCATCGCTACACCATCCTTCTGTAAGTAGGTATGCCCTCGATGGGTGGTAAAGGGGGCCCTCTTCGTACAGATGGCTAGGAGGGTCCGAAGGGCTGGTTCAGGGATGTTCAGAGATGGTGTAGAGTCGTCCCTATAGACCCTATCTGCGATAAGGTCTATGGTTTCGTCCACAGGCACGTTTGTGAATAAAGACTCTACATCCATCGATGCAATAACTCCATCACACGTAGAGTCCTTAATTTTATCCAGGAATTCAGTGGATGAAGCTACACAGTAACGATTTAGAATGTAGGGCGTCAGGATGGCATTCAGTCGTTTGGCAAGCTGGTAAGTCGGAGTAGGGCATTGACTTATAATGGGGCGTAGGGGGTTGCCCTGCTTGTGGGTTTTCACATTGCCATAAAGGTAGCCCGGCCAGAAATCCCCTGAAATAACTGGTAGGTGCATGGCATTGGTTGCTGCATTCACGGCCTCGATGGTTTTGTTAGCCTCTTTCTTGATTTCTTCGATAGGGTTTCTGGTGAGGCGCACAAATTTTGAGGAATCAGCCAGGATGTCGTCGAGTTTCTTGTGGTATTCCTCTGTGTCAATAAGCACAAAGGCAGCAGTCTTGTCTGCCCTACGAACAGTAACACCAGCAACCTGCTTAAGTTCCTTGGCAGCTGCCTTCATATCCTGGGTGACGATACCACTGGTGTAACGACCCCTCTCAGTGAGGGCCTCAGCAAGAAGCAAGGGCTGGAGGGCATCAGTAGTCCGCAGGGTGCCACGATCTTGAAGGGCGAGGATTGAGTCAAGTAGCAGCTCGACCTCGAGGCGTTTATCAGTGGGCCTTGGTCTGGTCACGTAGTGGCAGTTGAGGCCCATCTTGAGAATATGTTCCTGTGCAGGAGTCGGGGTATACCCCGAGATATTGATGTACTCCTGGCGTTCCTGTGGTATACGAAGTTTGCCACCGTTGAGGTTGATCAATTTCTTCAGGATGGTGCGGGTCCTCTTCTGCATGTCTCTCTTCTTAAGGATTCGGAGGGCATGGGTAATGTTGTCAGGGTAGTTCAGGCCACCCCCGATGTCCTCGTCCTCTCTCTGTTGGCTGGTAGGGTCGAATTCTGGGTTGTCATCGACATGTTCTCGGGAGTCCTCATCAGGGGCGTCCTCATCTTCGTCAGGGTCGCTGTCAGGTTCAGGAGGGGTGTCTGGATCGGTACTGTCTTCATTCTGCTCTGCTCTTCTTTCCCTGGTGTTGACCCATTCCTCCACGAGACGGGTCCGGAGGGCTGTGAGCTCATCCTTCAGCGCCTGCTTCTGTTGGAGCTGCCTCTGGAGGAGGCTACGTCTGTAGGCACGGGTACCAGGATCATTTTGGGCTGACGGGTCGAACAGCTGGACTTCGGTATATCGTGGTAGGAGACCCTCTTTTAGGCAGGTTGAGTTAAAAGTAATGGCTGCATCGGCAGAGTTTATTTTCTTATCCAATTTTTCTATTTTCCGGATAATTCGCTTCTCTAGAGCACTGCAATCAGCCAGCAGACTTGAAAAATTCATCAGTCGGGTGAATGACAAAATCGGGAAGACTTTTCAAGTATATTCTCACAAAATACAAGTAAAACTTTTGGTACAAAATAGTAAAAACTACGACGCGTTTCGAGGATAAGTCCTTCCTCTTCATCAGGTAGAGAGTGAGGTGGTTGCTGCAGTCGGGTGGTATTTATACCCAGGATCAGGATTACAAGTGAAAGGGCTGGAATTTTCATTGGTTTTCATTGGTTGATCGGAGCTGATATGGTATGGTGCCTGATGTACGATGATCTCGGCCGGGAACACCAGTCTGTGACGTCATCGGGGGACCTGAGTTTTGATTGGCTGAGGCGCGCTCTGAGCCAGCCAGGCTGCTCTCCCGCTCAGAAAAGTGTCCCACGTGGCTGAGATCATTTCCTACTTCGGCGTCAAAATTCGGGTTTCTTGATGTATCAATACGACGGCTTGATGGTAACAAAAACATCTCTTGGGTCGTATTAAGGGTGGGTTTATCTCGCTGTATCAGTAGGGCTTCTAGGATGCGTAGACGTCGACCATCCGGGGCGCTACCAATAATCTTTGTGTTACTGATAATATCAGCTCGACAAATAGGGGTGTTATGTCTTTGTAGGGCATGATTCTTTATAGCCCCTTGCTGTACGTGGCAAGAAATTCTCTTGGAAAGACGCATAGTTGTCATGCCAATATAATTTCCGGGACAACCACGGATAGGGCATTGATATGCATAGACAACATTCGTCTTCTTTAAGAAATCCTGCTCTGGGGGCGCTGGGTTATTCCTCATAATAAGGCTTTTCGTCTTGGCCGTTTGGTAATATATGATGAAGTCCAATTTCTGGGTGTTTTCAGTAGGGGATACATTATTCTTGATGATTTCTTTCATTGCCTTCTCGTCTTGCAGGTAATTCGGATGCATATGTCCTTTGTAAAATAGCTTGATGTTATTGCTACTGTCGATTCTCTCGGCGGGGTCGGGTTCGTACCACTTGTCTACTGCTTTCCTGACTTCCTTTTGGACGTGCTTATTAGAGAATCCATTGTTGACAAGTACTTGGGATATTCGGTCCAGTTCCTTGTGTGTGTCGCACCAGGTGGAACAGTGCGACAGGGCCCTCCTGACATAAGCCTTGATGGTAGAACTCTTATATCGGGTGGGGCACTCACTGTCTCCATTCAAGCACATGCCTAGGTTTGTGGGTTTAGTATACACTGTGGTCCGAAATCCATTCTCCGTCGAGGTGACTAGGACATCCAGGAACGGGAGGCGATTATCTTGGCTGTGTTCGAGGGTGAAACGGAGTACACTATGGTCCTCAAACATCTTCCTCAAAGTCTCGATTTCATCACTTGATCTCGCTTTCACAAAGGTATCGTCTATGTACCTAAAGTACAAAAAGGGGCATTCTACACGGGAGAACACTCTCTCTTCTACAATTCCCATGTAAAAATTCGCGAATAGGACTCCCAGGGGTGAGCCCATCGCTACACCATCCTTCTGTAAGTAGGTATGCCCTCGATGGGTGGTAAAGGGGGCCCTCTTCGTACAGATGGCTAGGAGGGTCCGAAGGGCTGGTTCAGGGATGTTCAGAGATGGTGTAGAGTCGTCCCTATAGACCCTATCTGCGATAAGGTCTATGGTTTCGTCCACAGGCACGTTTGTGAATAAAGACTCTACATCCATCGATGCAATAACTCCATCACACGTAGAGTCCTTAATTTTATCCAGGAATTCAGTGGATGAAGCTACACAGTAACGATTTGGAATGTAGGGCGTCAGGATGGCATTCAGTCGTTTGGCAAGCTGGTAAGTCGGAGTAGGGCATTGACTTATAATGGGGCGTAGGGGGTTGCCCTGCTTGTGGGTTTTCACATTGCCATAAAGGTAGCCCGGCCAGAAATCCCCTGAAATAACTGGTAGGTGCATGGCATTGGTTGCTGCATTCACGGCCTCGATGGTTTTGTTAGCCTCTTTCTTGATTTCTTCGATAGGGTTTCTGGTGAGGCGCACAAATTTTGAGGAATCAGCCAGGATGTCGTCGAGTTTCTTGTGGTATTCCTCTGTGTCAATAAGCACAAAGGCAGCAGTCTTGTCTGCCCTACGAACAGTAACACCAGCAACCTGCTTAAGTTCCTTGGCAGCTGCCTTCATATCCTGGGTGACGATACCACTGGTGTAACGACCCCTCTCAGTGAGGGCCTCAGCAAGAAGCAAGGGCTGGAGGGCATCAGTAGTCCGCAGGGTGCCACGATCTTGAAGGGCGAGGATTGAGTCAAGTAGCAGCTCGACCTCGAGGCGTTTATCAGTGGGCCTTGGTCTGGTCACGTAGTGGCAGTTGAGGCCCATCTTGAGAATTTGTTCCTGTGCAGGAGTCGGGGTATACCCCGAGATATTGATGTACTCCTGGCGTTCCTGTGGTATACGAAGTTTGCCACCGTTGAGGTTGATCAATTTCTTCAGGATGGTGCGGGTCCTCTTCTGCATGTCTCTCTTCTTAAGGATTCGGAGGGCATGGGTAATGTTGTCAGGGTAGTTCAGGCCACCCCCGATGTCCTCGTCCTCTCTCTGTTGGCTGGTAGGGTCGAATTCTGGGTTGTCATCGACATGTTCTCGGGAGTCCTCATCAGGGGCGTCCTCATCTTCGTCAGGGTCGCTGTCAGGTTCAGGAGGGGTGTCTGGATCGGTACTGTCTTCATTCTGCTCTGCTCTTCTTTCCCTGGTGTTGACCCATTCCTCCACGAGACGGGTCCGGAGGGCTGTGAGCTCATCCTTCAGCGCCTGCTTCTGTTGGAGCTGCCTCTGGAGGAGGCTACGTCTGTAGGCACGGGTACCAGGATCATTTTGGGCTGACGGGTCGAACAGCTGGACTTCGGTATATCGTGGTAGGAGACCCTCTTTTAGGCAGGTTGAGTTAAAAGTAATGGCTGCATCGGCAGAGTTTATTTTCTTATCCAATTTTTCTATTTTCCGGATAATTCGCTTCTCTAGAGCACTGCAATCAGCCAGCAGACTTGAAAAATTCATCAGTCGGGTGAATGACAAAATCGGGAAGACTTTTCAAGTATATTCTCACAAAATACAAGTAAAACTTTTGGTACAAAATAGTAAAAACTACGACGCGTTTCGAGGATAAGTCCTTCCTCTTCATCAGGTAGAGAGTGAGGTGGTTGCTGCAGTCGGGTGGTATTTATACCCAGGATCAGGATTACAAGTGAAAGGGCTGGAATTTTCATTGGTTTTCATTGGTTGATCGGAGCTGATATGGTATGGTGCCTGATGTACGATGATCTCGGCCGGGAACACCAGTCTGTGACGTCATCGGGGGACCTGAGTTTTGATTGGCTGAGGCGCGCTCTGAGCCAGCCAGGCTGCTCTCCCGCTCAGAAAAGTGTCCCACGTGGCTGAGATCATTTCCTACTTCGGCGTCAAAATTCGGGTTTCTTGATGTATCAATACGACGGCTTGATGGTAACAAAAACATCTCTTGGGTCGTATTAAGGGTGGGTTTATCTCGCTGTATCAGTAGGGCTTCTAGGATGCGTAGACGTCGACCATCCGGGGCGCTACCAATAATCTTGGTGTTACTGATAATATCAGCTCGACAAATAGGGGTGTTATGTCTTTGTAGGGCATGATTCTTTATAGCCCCTTGCTGTACGTGGCAAGAAATTCTCTTGGAAAGACGCATAGTTGTCATGCCAATATAATTTCCGGGACAACCACGGATAGGGCATTGATATGCATAGACAACATTCGTCTTCTTTAAGAAATCCTGCTCTGAGGGCGCTGGGTTATTCCTCATAATAAGGCTTTTCGTCTTGGCCGTTTGGTAATATATGATGAAGTCCAATTTCTGGGTGTTTTCAGTAGGGGATACATTATTCTTGATGATTTCTTTCATTGCCTTCTCGTCTTGCAGGTAATTCGGATGCATATGTCCTTTGTAAAATAGCTTGATGTTATTGCTACTGTCGATTCTCTCGGCGGGGTCGGGTTCGTACCACTTGTCTACTGCTTTCCTGACTTCCTTTTGGACGTGCTTATTAGAGAATCCATTGTTGACAAGTACTTGGGATATTCGGTCCAGTTCCTTGTGTGTGTCGCACCAGGTGGAACAGTGCGACAGGGCCCTCCTGACATAAGCCTTGATGGTAGAACTCTTATATCGGGTGGGGCACTCACTGTCTCCATTCAAGCACATGCCTAGGTTTGTGGGTTTAGTATACACTGTGGTCCGAAATCCATTCTCCGTCGAGGTGACTAGGACATCCAGGAACGGGAGGCGATTATCTTGGCTCTGTTCGAGGGTGAAACGGAGTACACTATGGTCCTCAAACATCTTCCTCAAAGTCTCGATTTCATCACTTGATCTCGCTTTCACAAAGGTATCGTCTATGTACCTAAAGTACAAAAAGGGGCATTCTACACGGGAGAACACTCTCTCTTCTACAATTCCCATGTAAAAATTCGCGAATAGGACTCCCAGGGGTGAGCCCATCGCTACACCATCCTTCTGTAAGTAGGTATGCCCTCGATGGGTGGTAAAGGGGGCCCTCTTCGTACAGATGGCTAGGAGGGTCCGAAGGGCTGGTTCAGGGATGTTCAGAGATGGTGTAGAGTCGTCCCTATAGACCCTATCTGCGATAAGGTCTATGGTTTCGTCCACAGGCACGTTTGTGAATAAAGACTCTACATCCATCGATGCAATAACTCCATCACACGTAGAGTCCTTAATTTTATCCAGGAATTCAGTGGATGAAGCTACACAGTAACGATTTGGAATGTAGGGCGTCAGGATGGCATTCAGTCGTTTGGCAAGCTGGTAAGTCGGAGTAGGGCATTGACTTATAATGGGGCGTAGGGGGTTGCCCTGCTTGTGGGTTTTCACATTGCCATAAAGGTAGCCCGGCCAGAAATCCCCTGAAATAACTGGTAGGTGCATGGCATTGGTTGCTGCATTCACGGCCTCGATGGTTTTGTTAGCCTCTTTCTTGATTTCTTCGATAGGGTTTCTGGTGAGGCGCACAAATTTTGAGGAATCAGCCAGGATGTCGTCGAGTTTCTTGTGGTATTCCTCTGTGTCAATAAGCACAAAGGCAGCAGTCTTGTCTGCCCTACGAACAGTAACACCAGCAACCTGCTTAAGTTCCTTGGCAGCTGCCTTCATATCCGGGGTGACGATACCACTGGTGTAACGACCCCTCTCAGTGAGGGCCTCAGCAAGAAGCAAGGGCTGGAGGGCATCAGTAGTCCGCAGGGTGCCACGATCTTGAAGGGCGAGGATTGAGTCAAGTAGCAGCTCGACCTCGAGGCGTTTATCAGTGGGCCTTGGTCTGGTCACGTAGTGGCAGTTGAGGCCCATCTTGAGAATTTGTTCCTGTGCAGGAGTCGGGGTATACCCCGAGATATTGATGTACTCCTGGCGTTCCTGTGGTATACGAAGTTTGCCACCGTTGAGGTTGATCAATTTCTTCAGGATGGTGCGGGTCCTCTTCTGCATGTCTCTCTTCTTAAGGATTCGGAGGGCATGGGTAATGTTGTCAGGGTAGTTCAGGCCACCCCCGATGTCCTCGTCCTCTCTCTGTTGGCTGGTAGGGTCGAATTCTGGGTTGTCATCGACATGTTCTCGGGAGTCCTCATCAGGGGCGTCCTCATCTTCGTCAGGGTCGCTGTCAGGTTCAGGAGGGGTGTCTGGATCGGTACTGTCTTCATTCTGCTCTGCTCTTCTTTCCCTGGTGTTGACCCATTCCTCCACGAGACGGGTCCGGAGGGCTGTGAGCTCATCCTTCAGCGCCTGCTTCTGTTGGAGCTGCCTCTGGAGGAGGCTACGTCTGTAGGCACGGGTACCAGGATCATTTTGGGCTGACGGGTCGAACAGCTGGACTTCGATATATCGTGGTAGGAGACCCTCTTTTAGGCAGGTTGAGTTAAAAGTAATGGCTGCATCGGCAGAGTTTATTTTCTTATCCAATTTTTCTATTTTCCGGATAATTCGCTTCTCTAGAGCACTGCAATCAGCCAGCAGACTTGAAAAATTCATCAGTCGGGTGAATGACAAAATCGGGAAGACTTTTCAAGTATATTCTCACAAAATACAAGTAAAACTTTTGGTACAAAATAGTAAAAACTACGACGCGTTTCGAGGATAAGTCCTTCCTCTTCATCAGGTAGAGAGTGAGGTGGTTGCTGCAGTCGGGTGGTATTTATACCCAGGATCAGGATTACAAGTGAAAGGGCTGGAATTTTCATTGGTTTTCATTGGTTGATCGGAGCTGATATGGTATGGTGCCTGATGTACGATGATCTCGGCCGGGAACACCAGTCTGTGACGTCATCGGGGGACCTGAGTTTTGATTGGCTGAGGCGCGCTCTGAGCCAGCCAGGCTGCTCTCCCGCTCAGAAAAGTGTCCCACGTGGCTGAGATCATTTCCTACTTCGGCGTCAAAATTCGGGTTTCTTGATGTATCAATACGACGGCTTGATGGTAACAAAAACATCTCTTGGGTCGTATTAAGGGTGGGTTTATCTCGCTGTATCAGTAGGGCTTCTAGGATGCGTAGACGTCGACCATCCGGGGCGCTACCAATAATCTTGGTGTTACTGATAATATCAGCTCGACAAATAGGGGTGTTATGTCTTTGTAGGGCATGATTCTTTATAGCCCCTTGCTGTACGTGGCAAGAAATTCTCTTGGAAAGACGCATAGTTGTCATGCCAATATAATTTCCGGGACAACCACGGATAGGGCATTGATATGCATAGACAACATTCGTCTTCTTTAAGAAATCCTGCTCTGGGGGCGCTGGGTTATTCCTCATAATAAGGCTTTTCGTCTTGGCCGTTTGGTAATATATGATGAAGTCCAATTTCTGGGTGTTTTCAGTAGGGGATACATTATTCTTGATGATTTCTTTCATTGCCTTCTCGTCTTGCAGGTAATTCGGATGCATATGTCCTTTGTAAAATAGCTTGATGTTATTGCTACTGTCGATTCTCTCGGCGGGGTCGGGTTCGTACCACTTGTCTACTGCTTTCCTGACTTCCTTTTGGACGTGCTTATTAGAGAATCCATTGTTGACAAGTACTTGGGATATTCGGTCCAGTTCCTTGTGTGTGTCGCACCAGGTGGAACAGTGCGACAGGGCCCTCCTGACATAAGCCTTGATGGTAGAACTCTTATATCGGGTGGGGCACTCACTGTCTCCATTCAAGCACATGCCTAGGTTTGTGGGTTTAGTATACACTGTGGTCCGAAATCCATTCTCCGTCGAGGTGACTAGGACATCCAGGAACGGGAGGCGATTATCTTGGCTCTGTTCGAGGGTGAAACGGAGTACACTATGGTCCTCAAACATCTTCCTCAAAGTCTCGATTTCATCACTTGATCTCGCTTTCACAAAGGTATCGTCTATGTACCTAAAGTACAAAAAGGGGCATTCTACACGGGAGAACACTCTCTCTTCTACAATTCCCATGTAAAAATTCGCGAATAGGACTCCCAGGGGTGAGCCCATCGCTACACCATCCTTCTGTAAGTAGGTATGCCCTCGATGGGTGGTAAAGGGGGCCCTCTTCGTACAGATGGCTAGGAGGGTCCGAAGGGCTGGTTCAGGGATGTTCAGAGATGGTGTAGAGTCGTCCCTATAGACCCTATCTGCGATAAGGTCTATGGTTTCGTCCACAGGCACGTTTGTGAATAAAGACTCTACATCCATCGATGCAATAACTCCATCACACGTAGAGTCCTTAATTTTATCCAGGAATTCAGTGGATGAAGCTACACAGTAACGATTTGGAATGTAGGGCGTCAGGATGGCATTCAGTCGTTTGGCAAGCTGGTAAGTCGGAGTAGGGCATTGACTTATAATGGGGCGTAGGGGGTTGCCCTGCTTGTGGGTTTTCACATTGCCATAAAGGTAGCCCGGCCAGAAATCCCCTGAAATAACTGGTAGGTGCATGGCATTGGTTGCTGCATTCACGGCCTCGATGGTTTTGTTAGCCTCTTTCTTGATTTCTTCGATAGGGTTTCTGGTGAGGCGCACAAATTTTGAGGAATCAGCCAGGATGTCGTCGAGTTTCTTGTGGTATTCCTCTGTGTCAATAAGCACAAAGGCAGCAGTCTTGTCTGCCCTACGAACAGTAACACCAGCAACCTGCTTAAGTTCCTTGGCAGCTGCCTTCATATCCTGGGTGACGATACCACTGGTGTAACGACCCCTCTCAGTGAGGGCCTCAGCAAGAAGCAAGGGCTGGAGGGCATCAGTAGTCCGCAGGGTGCCACGATCTTGAAGGGCGAGGATTGAGTCAAGTAGCAGCTCGACCTCGAGGCGTTTATCAGTGGGCCTTGGTCTGGTCACGTAGTGGCAGTTGAGGCCCATCTTGAGAATTTGTTCCTGTGCAGGAGTCGGGGTATACCCCGAGATATTGATGTACTCCTGGCGTTCCTGTGGTATACGAAGTTTGCCACCGTTGAGGTTGATCAATTTCTTCAGGATGGTGCGGGTCCTCTTCTGCATGTCTCTCTTCTTAAGGATTCGGAGGGCATGGGTAATGTTGTCAGGGTAGTTCAGGCCACCCCCGATGTCCTCGTCCTCTCTCTGTTGGCTGGTAGGGTCGAATTCTGGGTTGTCATCGACATGTTCTCGGGAGTCCTCATCAGGGGCGTCCTCATCTTCGTCAGGGTCGCTGTCAGGTTCAGGAGGGGTGTCTGGATCGGTACTGTCTTCATTCTGCTCTGCTCTTCTTTCCCTGGTGTTGACCCATTCCTCCACGAGACGGGTCCGGAGGGCTGT
>NW_027169362.1:7500-10000 GCF_036898095.1 Palaemon carinicauda
TTACCTTCCTCTTATCCCGTATCCCCCACTTTCTCTCTCTCTCTCTCTCTCTCTCTCCTCTCTCTCTCTCTCTCTCTCTCTCTCTCTCTCTCTCTCTCTCTCTGTGTACAGGAGATATGAAGCCATGCAGATGTTACTTGTCCATAATGACAGATTACTCGAAAGTATAGTATTACCAAGCACGATATGGTGTTTATTTCTGAAAACGATAGTGATTGCTGGTCCAGCGTCTTTGGCTGTTGCATAAGTGCTGTATGGGGTGAGTTCCAACGTTAACCTTTTCGCCTACCAAACACCGTATAACGCTCAAACACAGTAGGACAACAGTCGTGATGGTTTGCGTAAAGATCAAACCATACTCGGTATATCCCTATGGGTTATCTGCCTTTATAGGCCAATAATTAATATGGGCTCTCTCTCTCTCTCTCTCTCTCTCTCTCTCTCTCTCTCTCTCTCTCTCTCTGCTTATGTTTTTATGTACTAGGATTCGCCTGTTTCTTGTGGTCATTATAATACAGTTTGCCACTCAATTAGACTAGAAGTGATACAAGTTACTATTAATGTTTTTAGGGGAGCTGCTTCTGGCTCCGTGTGCATTTTGATACCTAGTCCCTTAATACTGTAAGGTGTGGATGACTATAATTTCCTGGTCTAAGATTTCAGGTGTTTATAATTTGCTTGATCGAAATTTTAATGTATTTAAATTCGCCCATGAATTATGCTCACACGTCAAGGGTAGTGTTGTAGGGTGGTTTCGAGACCAGGGCTATTTTAAAAACTCATGATTATATCGAACATATAAATATAGGTTTTGTTAAATTTCTGTGTAATGCATTTTATGGAATAGATGTTGGTGATTCGAAGCTTTATATAATTATTGCTCTGCTTTGGTTACACTAATCCATCTTGTGTGTCAGTTGAACTAACCCTTATATATATTGTGATTGTGACTTAGTTCTTCAACTCCTATTTTCTCTCTCTCTCTCTCTCTCTCTCTCTCTCTCTCTCTCTCTCTCTCTCTCTCTGTTTAAACAATTCTGTGAATGTTGTCTAAAGAAGAAAGACAATTCAAGATTTATGTTGCTTGCTGTGTTTGGTTACATTTGCCAATCTTCTGTGCGAGATGAGTTCTCTCGACTGGGAAGTTTTGAAACTTTATTTCTGGCCATTTGGGACTGATCTTCAATCCTGATATTCCGTGTGTTATCAACTCTTGAATATTTCACTGCCTTCACATAGATGCTACTGTTGTTAAGGTAATAAAAGTAGCGCTTTCAGTTCACCTGATGTTTTGTACTGTTTTGTACAGGCTGCTTTTGCATAAAAATTACATTAATTCTATGCCAAAAAAAGAGAAAAATGTTTGTTTAAACTCGCGCTGTGTACTGTAGACATTAGCTACAGATCATTAGCCCTTTTTTTTAGTTGCACTTGATTTAATCGTTCTACCTTTGACGCTGAAACTCTAAATTGATACATTTTTTCTAATAAAATCAAAACGTAGAATGAAATTCTTCAACTTAATCATTCTTTGCAAACTTAATTTTATTGGCAATGTATTTTTTATATACGGTAACGATTAAAAGCTATTGAGTGCATTAATGGATTTGTTAAATCAACTGTTTTAATTCTTCAAAGTTCACAACGTAGTGTTATTTTGGTGTATGCATTGCCGCTCTTATTAGGCTCCCAGGCCTGATGTAAGTTTGGAAGCCTCGAGTTATGACTCTCTCTCTCTCTCTCTCTCTCTCTCTCTCTCTCTCTCTCTCTCTCTCTCTCTCTCTCTCTCTCTCTCTCTCTCTTTTTCATACTAGACTCTTGAAATGTTTACAGTTCAATGCTCTTTTCTTATTTGAATTGTTTATTACTTCTCCTATCGTTTATTTATTTTCTTATTATTTTCTTCACCTGGCTATTTTTCCCTCTTGGAGCCCTTGGGCTTAAAGCATCTTGCTTTTCCAACTAGGGTTGTAGCTTAGCTAGTAATGATAATAATAATAATAATAATAATAATAATAATAATAATAATAATAATAATAATAGATACTGATAATGATAATGTGGACAGTTAATTATTTGTCTGCACATTCTGTTTTTTTAGATTAGATTAATTTCGTTGGAATTTTAGTTTACCTTCTGTTATTTTAGGAGATCCCAGAGTGGGGGCTGGGAACTCTCGTCTTTATAATGCATAACCTACAACTGAAACTTATACTGACTAGTAAAACACACAATGTCTTTCATTTATTACAACAACGACAACAAAAATAACAATAAAATAAGGTGTGGCACTCCTAACCCCATCAGGAATTAGTTCTTAAGTCACTACCTATTGTGATATTTTGGGACATGTCATATTATTATTATTATTATTATTATTATTATTATTAATATTATTTGCTAAGCTACAACGCTAATGGGAAAAGCAGGATGCTATAAGCCCAGCGACCCCAACAGCGAAAATAGCCCAGTAAGAAAAGGAAAGAAGGAAAAAGTAAAT
>NW_027169362.1:12500-20000 GCF_036898095.1 Palaemon carinicauda
CAACTACGGCGATATTCCCAGAGAATTTACCTTAAGGTACCAGAATTCTAACTCCTGGAGCGAGTATCCCTCGTGAAAGGGATATCGCGACATATCAGAGGACGTATTCTAGACACGTCACATGGCAATCTACTACCTAAATAGAGATTCGTCTCGTAAGAGGGAGATTGACGAGATACGAATTCGGGAAGAAAAAGGGGGGAGCCGCTCCCAAGGCCTCCCAATCCCCCGATTCGTATGCGTGCCTGGCGCCAATCCTGGCGCCATCTGTATTCCTTGTAGCGTACACGAGGTGCTACAGATACTGTATGTAGGGAGGGGTCCTACAGTCCTTTCTTAGAAAGGCAAGGGCGGGTCCATCAGGACGACATGGCTATCTCACCCAAAAATAGATTTTTCGCTTCGCTCAAAATCCGTTTTTTGGGCTCAAGCCATGTCGTCCTGATGGAAGTGTACCAGAGCATTACTGTATCTGTGGATTCTCAGAACGTGCCGTACTCCCCGGAGATATTTATTCCCGGTCGACTAGACCTAGAGACCTAAGATGTTACCGTTATACATCTTTTCAACTAACTATAAACTATGTTAGAGCTTCCTGCCCCCTACAGGGAAGAGTCCTACTAGACTCTGGAAAGTCTCGAAGAGTACATATATCTATGTATGAATCTCAGGCAAGCTAATATAGTGGCCTCGCCCTATATTAGGTAAAGCATAGTTTGTATAGAACTACTGCGTCAATATATTGACCAGTCATCCGCACAATACTTGTATTGGACAAAGGTTTATATCCGCATAGGAAGAAACTAATAAAACCGCCCTCGTCCCTTTATGGGACGGAGTCCTCCCATTAGGGGACTTACATAAACCAATGCAACATAGCTTGCAAAACAGAACAATTCTATCAGAATTATCCCAGATAAGATACATAGAATTTAAATGCTCAATTATACCAATAAATTGACACAGGTGAAAGAGACGCAAGGTTCTCAAGAACAAGTTTATTGACATAATAAACAGACAGGTTAACAACAAATATATATATTTATATAAAAGGGGATAACCCAAAACTTTAAGCATAAGTATGATAGTAAACAGAACTTGTTTATCTGAAAGAAAAACCATTAAACACCACTTTAATGAGATACCAAGGTATCAAGTCATAAAAAATCTGTATTACAAATCAATCACATTAGCGTTAGAAACGCTTGGCACACATGTCTGAACTTATGCGAGGTTCACCTTTGAAGGAAGGAACAGTCTGTATGGGCACTTGGTGCCCTCATTTTAGTTTGTAGTACAGTATGTACCTACACACTCACCCTGGACTTAATCGTCCCAATTAAGATCACTGTTCCTCGCAGAGTTAAACAGTAGGGTTAACTACACGACCCACTGCTACCACAGATCTCTTAAGTTCCTCTACTTGCTTCGCATAGTGGCGAAAGAACACCCTGGAAGATTTCCAGCCCGTGTATGAACGGAGATGTTCAAAATCCATACAATTAAAGAAATTTAGGGATGAGGCAACTTTCCTCGGATCGTGACCTGCGGGTGTACTGTCAGGATCCGCTCTGCGAATAAAATATGTCATTTTCGCTCTGAGTTGATTCAGAGATAAATTTGAGCCTGATGTTTCTCCCCTGAATAGTTGACTACCCTTGAAGTCTGAAGTTCTACGAAGATAGACCTTTAGGCATTCTACTGGACATAGAGATGCATCTTCTTTCAGAGGGCAGATTCTCCAGGGACCCCACTGTTGGTGGGTAACTCATTCTTGGCGAGAAACGTAGGATCCGGAAACAGGTTCAGCTCCCCCCCATCCAGGAACTGAACACGACCTGCCTCTCTCGAGAGGGCTACGATCTCACTAACCCTGGCCCCGGACGCGAGTGCAAATAGGAAAATAACTTTTTGCGTTAAATCCTTTAACGCACATTCTTCATTGCTCAACAGGGAGGCGAAATGAAGAACTTTGTCTAAAGACCATGAAATGGGCTTTGGAGGTGCTGAAGGTCTGAGCCTAGCGCAGGCTTTCGGAACTTTATTAAAGATCTCGTTACCTAGGTCGATCTGGAAGGCAAATAAAATGGGTCTCATCAAAGCCGATTTACATACTGAAATCGTGTTAGCTGCCAATCCTTGGCCATGGAGGTGGATGAAGAAAGATAAGCAGAAGTCTGTTGAGATCTCCTGCGGATTCTTTGCCTTTACAAAGGCCACCCACTTTCTCCAAGATGACTCATATTGCCTTCTAGTCGATTTGCACTTGTATTCCTCTAGGAAGTCTATGCTAGCTCTCGAAATCCCGAAACGCTTTCTCACCGCTAGGGCGAGAAAATCATGAGCTGCAGGGTCTGGGTTTTCTGTAATGAAGCGCAGACAGTCGACTTCTGGACTCGCTGGGTCAGAACTGGATGTGGTAGCGGCACGAACTTCATCTGTAGTTCCAACGCCAAGGGGAACCACATACTGTTCGCCCACTTGTGGGCCACTATTGCCGCTACCCCCCTTGAAGGATCTCAGTTTGTTGAGGACCCTCAACAGAAGGTTGTGAGGAGGGAACAGATAAATCCTGGACCACCTGTTCCAGTCGAGGGACATTGCGTCCACTGCTTCCGCTAAGGGGTCCTCGTACGGGGACACGTACAGGGGCAACTTCTTGTTGTCTTTCGTCGCAAAGAGGTCTATTTGCAGTTCTGGGACTTGATTCAGAATGAAGGAAAATGATCCTGCGTCTAAGGACCATTCCGACTCTATCGGTGTGAACCTGGATAGAGCGTCCGCTGTCACATTGCGGACTCCTTGAAGGTGAACTGCCGACAGGTACCACTTCTTCTTTTCCGCCAATCGGAAAATGGCTAACATCACTTGGTTGAGAGGTGGTGACCTCGACCCTTGTCGATTCAAGCATCTCACAACCACCTCGCTGTCTGTCACCAATCTTATGTGGATCGAGTGACGCGGGGAGACTTTCTTTAAGGTAAGGAGCACTGCCATAGCTTCTAGAAAGTTTATATGAAAGGTCCTGAATAGCTTGGACCAAGTCCCCTGGACTTTTTTCCGATGAGAGTGACCTCCCCATCCCTCCTTTGAGGCGTCTGAGTGAATCGTCATCGACGGGGGAGGTGGCTGAAGAAGAACCGACTTCTTTAGATGTCTGGCTTGGGACCAAGGTCTGAGAAGAGTACGTAGCCGAGGCGGCACTGGTCTTCTCAGGTCTCTTCGCGCGTTTGATGCATACCTTCTCCAAACTCCGGTTGCATCCTTTAGCTGTGCTCTTAGCACTGGGTCTGTCACTGAAGCAAACTGGAGAGAGCCTAGTACCCTCTCCTGTTCGCGTCTTGATATCCATTTGGAATCTAGAAGTCTCTTGACAGAGCCCGCTATCTCCTTCCTTTTCTTCATTGGGATGGAGAAACTGTTTGACAAAAGGTCCCAGTGGATTCCCAGCCACTGGAACTTTTGGGATGGAGAAAGTCGAGACTTTTTCTTGTTGATCTTGTAGCCTAGGTACTCTAGGAACTGGATCACCTGACTGGAAGCTTGTAAGCATTCGGTCTCGGATGCTGCCCACACCAGCCAGTCGTCCAGGTAGGCTACTACCTGAATTCCCTTTAGGCGTAATTGTTTGAGAGCTGCGCTCGCAAGCTTCGTGAAAATCCTTGGGGCTATGTTTAGCCCGAATGGCATGGCTCTGAAGGCGTACAGTTTCCGTTGTAGCCTGAACCCTAGGTAGGGGGAGAGTCGACGGCTGATCGGGATGTGCCAATAGGCGTCTGACAAGTCTATAGAGACTGAGTATGCCCTCTTGGGCAGTAAGGTCCTTATGTGTTGCAGTGTTAGCATCTTGAATTTGCAATTCACTATGAACTTGTTGAGTGGTGACAAGTCCAGAATGACTCTGAGCTTTTCCGAGTCTTTCTTGGGAACACAAAACAGCCTCCCTTGGAATTTGATGGACTTCACCTTTCGGATCACATTTTTCTCCAACAGTTCTTGAACGTACTCCTCCAAAATGGGGGTGGAGTGTTGGAAAAACCGAAGGCATGGGGGTGGAGTGCTGTACCAGCTCCAACCCAGTCCATTCTTGAGTAGGCTTTGGGCCCAGGGATCGAAGGTCCAGCGAACCCAAAATTTCATTAGTCTCCCTCCTACCGGTATCGTTTCACTTGGACTGCCGTCCTGAGGTCTTGCCTCCTTGACCACGACCACCTCTGAATCCCCTTCCCCTTGAGGGGCGCCTAGACGAGCCTCTGGCTGCTCCTCTAGGCTTTGCACGAAAGGAAGAAGACTGTCCTTCGAACGTTGGGGTGAATGTGGTTGACTGACCTGGCACAGCCTGGGGTACCCACTGAAAAGTAGTCGGGGTTTGTGCCACCATCTGGGGCACTGGAGGCAAAGGCAATTGCAGTTGCTGTTGCTGTCTATAAGGCTTGGCTGGCCGAGACGGTAGCCTAGTCCTCATATTCTTCCTCTTAGGTTGAGGACCCTCATCCGGGGAAGATTTTCTTTTGATAGCCAGGCCCCACTTCTGGAGAAGGTTTCTATTCTCCACGGCGGCCTTATCAACAACCTCTTTGACCACATCGGTAGGGAAAAGGTCTTTTCCCCAAATGTTGGAGGATATTAACTTCCTTGGCTCGTGTCTCACCGAAGCCCCGGTGAACACGAACTCCCTGCAAGCTCTCCTTGCCTTGACGAAGCCATAAAGGTCCTTCGTCACTGTGGCTAGGTGAGACTTAGCCACAACCATGAACATTTCATGGACCTTAGGGTCACTTGCCATCGTCTCAAGAGTAGTCTGATGAGACATTGAGGCAGCCAGTCTTTCTTTTGTCTCGAACTCTCTTCGTAAAAGAAATTCGGACAACTTGGGGAGGTCCTCGCCGAATTGCCGTCCGGCAATATCAGCCTCCAACTTTCCCACTGAGAATGTCAGATGGACATCCTTCCAGTCCTTGTGGTCCATAGGCAGAGCCAGCGACAAGGGTTTACACTCCTCCAGGGAGGGGCAAGGCTTGCCGGCCTCGATTGCCTTTAGGACAGCCGCAAACCCTTTTTGTAAAAAGGGGAAGGCTCTATCAGAAGAGGACACAAAAGAAGGGAGCTTCTTGCTCAATGCTGCTACCTTCGAATTCGAGAAGCCCCCCTCTTTCATCGAGGATGAAAGTAGGGCTTGAGCCTTAGCATGGTCCATAATAATGACCTCTTTCGGCTCTGTCTCCTCCCTTGAAGCTGGTTCTTTTCTCAGCCGGACATAGCAGTCCGGATATGATGCCTTGCTGGGCCAGAATTCTACCTCCTCTAGGAGAACTGAACCCAGCTTATCCGAAATGACGATCTTACCAGTCGTCATTGGCATGTGCTCAGCATACCTCCATGGGTTAGCGTCTGAGCATATGGGAAGGTCTTTCACATTGAGCCTTTTCCGGGGCCCATGTGATTCTGCTAGGGACTGCATACGCAGTTCCATTGCAGCCGCCTTCTCCTGATTCTCCTTCTGCATTTGTTGGATCATTCCAACAATCGAAGAGAGGGCCTGTCCCAGTTCTACTGGGAGACCAGCGGATGTTGAGGGGATGGGCTCCGGCATCTGAACCGGAGTAGCCGACACCTCGTCGACCCCATCCTCTGCGACATCCGGGGTTTGAACTTGATCCTGACCTTCTGCCAGGAGGTCTTCTTCCAAACCTTCGTCCACATCAGACATCCTGTCACACAACTGGATGTCTTGCATCGCATCTGCGACTTCCTCGTCCACCTGGACTAGGTCTTGGGGGATCTCCTCTTGAGGCTGGGGAATCACTGCTTCAGCTGATGCCTGGGGAAAAAGATACGCCCTCATCTTCTCACTAGGAAGATAAGGGCCAGAGGTGTTCTTCTTGAAGCCCCTTACCCAAGTACGGAGCTTTTCCCTAGCTATATCCCTTGATTCCGCCGTTCTAGGGGAATCAAAAGCCTCAGTAATCAGGTTAGTGCATACAGTACATACCTGGGGGTCCCAATACTGGAGATCATCCTTGGAGACAGCGCATGCTGCGTGTCTCCTACAACACTCATGTCCGCAGAGGTTCCTGCTACGGACATTGCAGAAAACATTTCCGCACTTCGGAGGGTCCTCCTGTAAAGAGAAAAAATTTCCATGAGTATCAAGTGAACTATGTATCACTGGATATGCATAGTATAGCATAACAATTCATAAAGGAAAGACACACATTTGTGTTTCCTTCACAACCCATTGTTGCAGCTTTCCAGATAATAAAATCAAAATTGGTTTATCTCTACTAGAGTAACCAATGCAAGGTTTCCAGAGGAAACAGGTGGAGCTCACACCTAGGCAATGATTTTAAAATCCTGGATAATAGACGGGGAAGACTCTGCTTCCTGTCTGAGGGCAACAGCAAAGGGCTGTGCAAGAAAACACAATAGTGTTAGAAGATACAGTGCTGTACCTAAACTTTTACTATAGTTTTCTTCTTACTGTATATGCTATACAGAAGAATACTAGTACAGTATAGGAGGATGTGTGCCGGCCTGCCTTTGCCGGCCGGCACACACCACAATTAGCTTTAAAGTATACTACTTAACAGCTATAGGGCGGCAGCCTTCTGGTTCAAATGCTTGTGCCGTCGGCAGTAACTGCCGGCCAGCAACAGCCAGTGTTGGCCGGCAATGACTGCCGGCCAGTAACTACACAAGGTAGTACCTAGCTGCCGGCCACACTCTTGGTGACCGGCAGACAAGGACTGACATAAGCCGGCCGGCAAAGGTACAAGACCAATGCCAGCCGGCAGCAAAAGAACCAGAAGACTACACCTGCCCGGCTGTCTGCCTCATAGGCCGGCAGCCGGGACAGGTACAGCACTAGAAGAAAATAGAATGGATGCCGGGATAAGAGTGTACACGACCCCCAAAGCCCGGCAACCGAAAGAGTGCATATAAGGAAGGGGAGAAACTTAATTCAGGCTTCCTTGACCAATGCCGTCCGGCTCTGTCGGCAGGCATGGATGAGGGACCAAGAGAGGTCCGGGCAGCACTCGAAAACATAAGGTCCTTGCCGGCCAGCATCTCAGCCGGCCGGCAATGGCCTTAGTCAATTCCATATCCCAACCTATACTAGGTCCAGAAGTAGAATGACGTACAGTACAGTAATACCCCTGCCGGCCAGCTCTGCCGGCCGGCAGGGTACAGTACAGTAATGGCAAGGCCATTACGGAGATAGAGGGGGAAGGGACAAAAGGGTCCTGCCAACCTTGCTTTAGTGACAGATCACCCGCAGCCAAGAACTCTGTCTTAGCCTAAGGGAGATCTAAGGGAAAGGGCCAGCAATACTTGCCAGCTTCCAAAGCACCAAAGCAAGGAAGGCGTTGCTATTCCCAAGGGAAGATTTTATCCTCCCCAAGAACAGCAACAGGACTTTAGTCTGGTCGATCACAAAGGGAGGAATCATACTACAGAAACCTTCGATAGTGACCTAAGGGAGCTAAGCTCCCTTTAAAA
>NW_027169363.1:0-12500 GCF_036898095.1 Palaemon carinicauda
GTGGCCGAATGGGTTAGTCACTGTCTATATAAGCTTGCCGACCAGGGTTCGATTCCCGGCCGGAGCCAAGCTCTTGTCTTTGTGAGATTTCGCCTGGGGCTTTGATCCCGAGGTCGTTAAGAGAATCCAGACATTAATATATCAAAAATATATATGGCTTATTTGAATATGAAAAACACGTAAAAATGTGCAAAATTTATCATTAATTGAATGCCAAGTAACAAACTACCAATTAGCTACGATGGTGAAGATGGGTTGATTTCAATTCTAAGTACAAAATACCTGAATTCGACAGGTATAAGTATAGTAGAATTGTCATTGACTTTTATCTTCCTTCATGGCCGAATGGGTTAGTCACTGTCTATATAAGCTTGCCGACCAGGGTTCGATTCCCGGCCGGAGCCAAGCTCTTGTCTTTGTGAGATTTCGCCTGGGGCTTTGATCCCGAGGTCGTTAAGAGAATCCAGACATTAATATATCAAAAATATATATGGCTTATTGGAATATGAAAAACACGTAAAAATGTGCAAAATTTATCATTAATTGAATGCCAAGTAACAAACTACCAATTAGCTACGATGGTGAAGATGGGTTGATTTCAATTCTAAGTACAAAATACCTGAATTCGACAGGTATAAGTATAGTAGAATTGTCATTGACTTTTATCTTCCTTCGTGGCCGAATGGGTTAGTCACTGTCTATATAAGCTTGCCAACCAGGGTTCGATTCCCGGCCGGAGCCAAGCTCTTGTTTTTGTGAGATTTCGCCTGGGGCTTTGATCCCGAGGTCGTTAAGAGAATCCAGACATTAATATATCAAAAATATATATGGCTTATTTGAATATGAAAAACACGTAAGAATGTGCAAAATTTATCATTAATTGAATGCCAAGTAACAAACTACCAATTAGCTACGATGGTGAAGATGGGTTGATTTCAATTCTAAGTACAAAATACCTGAATTCGACAGGTATAAGTATAGTAGAATTGTCATTGACTTTTATCTTCCTTCGTGGCCGAATGGGTTAGTCACTGTCTATATAAGCTTGCCGACCAGGGTTCGATTCCCGGCCGGAGCCAAGCTCTTGTCTTTGTGAGATTTCGCCTGGGGCTTTGATCCCGAGGTCGTTAAGAGAATCCAGACATTAATATATCAAAAATATATATGGCTTATTTGAATATGAAAAACACGTAAAAATGTGCAAAATTTATCATTAATTGAATGCCAAGTAACAAACTACCAATTAGCTACGATGGTGAAGATGGGTTGATTTCAATTCTAAGTACAAAATACCTGAATTCGACAGGTATAAGTATAGTAGAATTGTCATTGACTTTTATCTTCCTTCGTGGCCGAATGGGTTAGTCACTGTCTATATAAGCTTGCCGACCAGGGTTCGATTCCCGGCCGGAGCCAAGCTCTTGTCTTTGTGAGATTTCGCCTGGGGCTTTGATCCCGAGGTCGTTAAGAGAATCCAGACATTAATATATCAAAAATATATATGACTTATTTGAATATGAAAAACACGTAAAAATGTGCAAAATTTATCATTAATTGAATGCCAAGTAACAAACTACCAATTAGCTACGATGGTGAAGATGGGTTGATTTCAATTCTAAGTACAAAATACCTGAATTCGACAGGTATAAGTATAGTAGAATTGTCATTGACTTTTATCTTCCTTCGTGGCCGAATGGGTTAGTCACTGTCTATATAAGCTTGCCAACCAGGGTTCGATTCCCGGCCGGAGCCAAGCTCTTGTCTTTGTGAGATTTCGCCTGGGGCTTTGATCCCGAGGTCGTTAAGAGAATCCAGACATTAATATATCAAAAATATATATGGCTTATTTGAATATGAAAAACACGTAAAAATGTGCAAAATTTATCATTAATTGAATGCCAAGTAACAAACTACCAATTAGCTACGATGGTGAAGATGGGTTGATTTCAATTCTAAGTACAAAATACCTGAATTCGACAGGTATAAGTATAGTAGAATTGTCATTGACTTTTATCTTCCTTCGTGGCCGAATGGGTTAGTCACTGTCTATATAAGCTTGCCGACCAGGGTTCGATTCCCGGCCGGAGCCAAGCTCTTGTCTTTGTGAGATTTCGCCTGGGGCTTTGATCCCGAGGTCGTTAAGAGAATCCAGACATTAATATATCAAAAATATATATGGCTTATTTGAATATGAAAAACACGTAAAAATGTGCAAAATTTATCATTAATTTAATGCCAAGTAACAAACTACCAATTAGCTACGATGGTGAAGATGGGTTGATTTCAATTCTAAGTACAAAATACCTGAATTCGACAGGTATAAGTATAGTAGAATTGTCATTGACTTTTATCTTCCTTCGTGGCCGAATGGGTTAGTCACTGTCTATATAAGCTTGCCGACCATGGTTCTATTCCCGGCCGGAGCCAAGCTCTTGTCTTTGTGAGATTTCGCCTGGGGCTTTGATCCCGAGGTCGTTAAGAGAATCCAGACATTAATATATCAAAAATATATATGGCTTATTTGAATATGAAAAACACGTAAAAATGTGCAAAATTTATCATTAATTGAATGCCAAGTAACAAACTACCAATTAGCTACGATGGTGAAGATGGGTTGATTTCAATTCTAAGTACAAAATACCTGAATTCGACAGGTATAAGTATAGTAGAATTGTCATTGACTTTTATCTTCCTTCGTGGCCGAATGGGTTAGTCACTGTCTATATAAGCTTGCCGACCAGGGTTCGATTCCCGGCCGGAGCCAAGCTCTTGTCTTTGTGAGATTTCGCCTGGGGCTTTGATCCCGAGGTCGTTAAGAGAATCCAGACATTAATATATCAAAAATATATATGGCTTATTTGAATATGAAAAACACGTAAAAATGTGCAAAATTTATCATTAATTGAATGCCAAGTAACAAACTACCAATTAGCTACGATGGTGAAGATGGGTTGATTTCAATTCTAAGTACAAAATACCTGAATTCGACAGGTATAAGTATAGTAGAATTGTCATTGACTTTTATCTTCCTTCGTGGCCGAATGGGTTAGTCACTGTCTATATAAGCTTGCCGACCAGGGTTCGATTCCCGGCCGGAGCCAAGCTCTTGTCTTTGTGAGATTTCGCCTGGGGCTTTGATCCCGAGGTCGTTAAGAGAATCCAGACATTAATATATCAAAAATATATATGGCTTATTTGAATATGAAAAACACGTAAAAATGTGCAAAATTAATCATTAATTGAATGCCAAGTAACAAACTACCAATTAGCTACGATGGTGAAGATGGGTTGATTTCAATTCTAAGTACAAAATACCTGAATTCGACAGGTATAAGTATAGTAGAATTGTCATTGACTTTTATCTTCCTTCGTGGCCGAATGGGTTAGTCACTGTCTATATAAGCTTGCCGACCAGGGTTCGATTCCCGGCCGGAGCCAAGCTCTTGTCTTTGTGAGATTTCGCCGGGGCTTTGATCCCGAGGTCGTTAAGAGAATCCAGACATTAATATATCAAAAATATATATGGCTTATTTGAATATGAAAAACACGTAAAAATGTGCAAAATTTATCATTAATTGAATGCCAAGTAACAAACTACCAATTAGCTACGATGGTGAAGATGGGTTGATTTCAATTCTAAGTACAAAATACCTGAATTCGACAGGTATAAGTATAGTAGAATTGTCATTGACTTTTATCTTCCTTCGTGGCCGAATGGGTTAGTCACTGTCTATATAAGCTTGCCGACCAGGGTTCAATTCCCGGCAGGAGCCAAGCTCTTGTCTTTGTGAGATTTCGCCTGGGGCTTTGATCCCGAGGTCGTTAAGAGAATCCAGACATTAATATATCAAAAATATATATGGCTTATTTGAATATGAAAAACACGTAAAAATGTGCAAAATTTATCATTAATTGAATGCCAAGTAACAAACTACCAATTAGCTACAATGGTGAAGATGGGTTGATTTCAATTCTAAGTACAAAATACCTGAATTCGACAGGTATAAGTATAGTAGAATTGTCATTGACTTTTATCTTCCTTCGTGGCCGAATGGGTTAGTCACTGTCTATATAAGCTTGCCGACCAGGGTTCGATTCCCGGCCGGAGCCAAGCTCTTGTCTTTGTGAGATTTCGCCTGGGGCTTTGATCCCGAGGTCGTTAAGAGAATCCAGACATTAATATTCAAAAATATATATGGCTTATTTGAATATGAAAAACACGTAAAAATGTGCAAAATTTATCATTAATTGAATGCCAAGTAACAAACTACCAATTAGCTACGATGGTGAAGATGGGTTGATTTCAATTCTAAGTACAAAATACCTGAATTCGACATGTATAAGTATAGTAGAATTGTCATTGACTTTTATCTTCCTTCGTGGCCGAATGGGTTAGTCACTGTCTATATAAGCTTGCCGACCAGGGTTCGATTCCCGGCCGGAGCCAAGCTCTTGTCTTTGTGAGATTTCGCCTGGGGCTTTGATCCCGAGGTCGTTAAGAGAATCCAGACATTAATATATCAAAAATATATATGGCTTATTTGAATATGAAAAACACGTAAAAATGTGCAAAATTTATCATTAATTGAATGCCAAGTAACAAACTACCAATTAGCTACGATGGTGAAGATGGGTTGATTTCAATTCTAAGTACAAAATACCTGAATTCGACAGGTATAAGTATAGTAGAATTGTCATTGACTTTTATCTTCCTTCGTGGCCGAATGGGTTAGTCACTGTCTATATAAGCTTGCCGACCAGGGTTCGATTCCCGGCCGGAGCCAAGCTCTTGTCTTTGTGAGATTTCGCCTGGGGCTTTGATCCCGAGGTCGTTAAGAGAATCCAGACATTTATATATCAAAAATATATATGGCTTATTTGAATATGAAAAACACGTAAAAATGTGCAAAATTTATCATTAATTGAATGCCAAGTAACAAACTACCAATTAGCTACGATGGTGAAGATGGGTTGATTTCAATTCTAAGTACAAAATACCTGAATTCGACAGGTATAAGTATAGTAGAATTGTCATTGACTTTTATCTTCCTTCGTGGCCGAATGGGTTAGTCACTGTCTATATAAGCTTGCCAACCAGGGTTCGATTCCCGGCCGGAGCCAAGCTCTTGTTTTTGTGAGATTTCGCCTGGGGCTTTGATCCCGAGGTCGTTAAGAGAATCCAGACATTAATATATCAAAAATATATATGGCTTATTTGAATATGAAAAACACGTAAGAATGTGCAAAATTTATCATTAATTGAATGCCAAGTAACAAACTACCAATTAGCTACGATGGTGAAGATGGGTTGATTTCAATTCTAAGTACAAAATACCTGAATTCGACAGGTATAAGTATAGTAGAATTGTCATTGACTTTTATCTTCCTTCGTGGCCGAATGGGTTAGTCACTGTCTATATAAGCTTGCCGACCAGGGTTCGATTCCCGGCCGGAGCCAAGCTCTTGTCTTTGTGAGATTTCGCCTGGGGCTTTGATCCCGAGGTCGTTAAGAGAATCCAGACATTAATATATCAAAAATATATATGGCTTATTTGAATATGAAAAACACGTAAAAATGTGCAAAATTTATCATTAATTGAATGCCAAGTAACAAACTACCAATTAGCTACGATGGTGAAGATGGGTTGATTTCAATTCTAAGTACAAAATACCTGAATTCGACAGGTATAAGTATAGTAGAATTGTCATTGACTTTTATCTTCCTTCGTGGCCGAATGGGTTAGTCACTGTCTATATAAGCTTGCCAACCAGGGTTCGATTCCCGGCCGGAGCCAAGCTCTTGTCTTTGTGAGATTTCGCCTGGGGCTTTGATCCCGAGGTCGTTAAGAGAATCCAGACATTAATATATCAAAAATATATATGGCTTATTTGAATATGTAAAACACGTAAAAATATGCAAAATTTATCATATATATATATATATATATATATCTCTTTATATATATATATATATATATATGTATACATATATATATATATATATATATATATTTATATTTATATATACATATATATATTTATATATAAATTATATATAAATATCTATATATATATATATATATATATAAATATATATATATATATATATATATATTTATATTTATATATACATATATATATATTTATATATAAATTATATATAAATATATATATATATATATATATAAATATATATATATATATACGTATATATATATATATATATATATACATATATATATATATATTTATATAATATATATATATATATATATATATAGTGCTTACCACGTTTCACCAATCGGACCGAGACTAGAACCATAAAGATTTCTTCGGCATTTTTGAGTCAAATACGGCCATTCCCTTCGCAATTGGCTATCAGATCTGAAAATAGTTGAACACACCCACCCGCATACTCACAAATATCTCAGGGTTGACTTTTCTTGCCCCACCCTTTCGAAAAGAAATTTCTGGATATAAAAGAGTGCTGTCACATACTTTTATTTCCTCGTTATTTGTATTAAAATCTTCAATTTGATTAGAAAATAATAAAAATATCCCTATTATTTCCGTTGGCCACACTCAAAGCCATGAAGGCAGTTATGTCCTTTATATCAAGGTAAGGTGTCTGTATTCTGAGATCATCATCATCCTCAGCCAGCCTTCCATCTCTCTCCCTTATCATATCCGAGCCTTTCCTTTTTATCCTAAACGAAAGATCCTACCCACTGAACCTTTATTATCCATCCTTATATCCCAACCACGTGTGCTGCATACTCCTAATCTTAAATTATTCACCTTGTGACAGTGTTGATCCTCACGTGATAGTGTTCAAATTCCTAAGTTTTGATCTTTTATTTTATTTGCTTAAAAGTTTCAGCCACACGACTTCATGTCTTTCTAGCCTGTAGAAGTAAGTGATCAGTTAATAATTTAATTTATTTCCCTTTCCAGGGAATGACATTGGTGTGCTAAAGTTGTCCACGGTCCAACAACTCACGTGAAGCACCTTGTGACTTAAATTATAACATACAGTAGTTATCTGTTGTGCTCCGGTTTTTCTTTATTTTTTATCAAATGTCATTGGAAATGTAACTTATTGTCGGTATTCCTTTTCCTATTGCTGACTGGCGACCTTCTATTGTATTTTTGTGTTTGTTCATATCCTGAGTTCCTTAAGCAAGGTCGGACTCACAGGGCGTAACAAAGTGGTGGCCTTACCAGGATTCGCTAAAATAGTAATTTCAGATTATTTTTATCAAAGTGAAATTTCCCCTTTTCTGTCATTAGCAACGAGACAATTCTCAATATCATTTTAAAGTAAATTCTTTTATCACTAGAGTTGGAACTGTGGAAGAAAGCAGCCAAAGCATTTTATTTTTATTGTTAAAATCTTGTTTATTTGTGCGTGTGTTTACACTGCAAAACTGTTTCTTTTTAACCCTGGAACGGTACGGTGGGTCGTCCGCGACCCCGAGCGTCAAAAAAAAAAAGAGGTTTTTCTCACGTGACTCACCCCCGTGACTGAATTTGTGGGTGATCGACCTGCAGTAGGTGTCTCCCCTACACGCTCTAGTAGTGTCCAGATGTGCATTGCTGTAGCTGTACTCCTTCCCCGCTTTCTGAGACGCGTCGGGGTCGAGCGCGACCGAGTTTACCCTTCTAAGGTAATTTGCATAATTATCAAAGTTATTACGTATTATGAAATTGTCGTAGAATGGTGCAACTTATATAGGTTATCAGTTGTGGAAAGTCTTGGTGGATTGTTTGGCTACCATGTGCATGATTTTTTTTTTTAGTTAAAATGTCGTTCATCACCACGAGGACAATTTTACCGCGAGTGCCCCTTTTTCATTTTTTTTCATTTTTTTGCCAAGTCATTTTTCCGTAAGATATTGCCGAATAGTGTCGTAAAACTTTTGCTTTTTTAGTGTTGGAAAGTGTGTCTAGATGATCTGGCTACCCATGCGGGACTTTGTTTTTGTCAGATAGGACGTAATTATTGGTATATGGGGTATTTAACTGCGGTTGCCAATTTCTGTTTTTTTTCAATATTTGTAAAAATTTACTACGTAGTAAGGAATTGCCGTATATTATTCATTTTTTTTTCATGTTTATGTGTTAGAAAGTGTGCCTTGATGGTTGGGCTAACACGTGCATGTCTTTTTTTTTTATCTGAGATGTCGTATATTAGAATGTTGGGCATTTTACCGCGAGTGCCCCTTTTTCATTTTTTTTCATTTTTTTGCCAAAGCATTTTTCCGTAAGATATTGCCAAATAGTGTCGCAAAACTTTTGCTTTTTTAGTGTTGGAAAGTGTGTCTAGATAATCTGGCTACCCATGCATGACTTTGTTTTTGTCAGATAGGACGTAGTTATTGGTATATTGGGTATTTAACTGCGGTTGCCAATTTCTGTTTTTTTTCAATATTTGTAAAAATTTACTACGTAGTAAGGAATTGCCGTATATTATTGATTTTTTTTTTCATGTTTATGTGTTATAAAGTGTGCCTTGATGGTTGGGCTAACACGTGCATGTCTTTTTTTTTTATCTGAGATGCCGTATATTAGAAAGTTGGGCATTTTTCCGCGAGTGTCCCTTTTTATTTGTTTTGCATTTTTTTGCTTAGTCATGTTACCGTAAGGAATTGGCAAGTAGTGTCGCAAAACTTATATTTTTATAGTGTTGGAAAGTGTTTCCAGGTGATCTGGCTACCCATGCCTATTTTTTTTAGCCAGATATGGCGTATGTATAGGTATGTGTTCGATTTTCCGGTGATTGCCATTTTTTCGTTTTTTCCCATTTCTTTCAAAATTACTACGTACTAAGGAACTATCACAGAGTAATGATTCATTTATATGTTTATTTGTCGGAAAATGTGCCTTGATGGTTTGCCTAGCACGTGGCTGAAATTTTTTTTTTCTGGAATGCCGTATAGTAGAATGGCCATTTTTCCACGAGTGCCCCTTTTTATTTGTTTTGCATTTTTTTGCTTAGTCATGTTACCGTAAGGAATTGGCAAGAATTGTCGCAAAACTTATATTTTTATAGTGTTGGAAAGTGTTTCTAGATGATCTGGCTACCCATACCTATCTTTTTTTTAGCCAGATATGGCATATATATAGGTATGTGTTCGATTTTCCGGTGATTGCCATTTTTTCGTTTTTTCCCATTTCTTTCAAAATTACTACGTACTAAGGAACTATCACAGAGTAATGATTCACTTAGATGTTTATTTGTCAGAAAATGTGCCTTGATGGTTTGCCTAGTACGTGGCTGAAATTTTTTTTTTTATGAAATGCTGTATATTAGAATGTTGGCCATTTTTCCGCGAGTGCCCCTTTTTATTTGTTTTGCATTTTTTTGCTTAGTCATGTTACCGTAAGGAATTGGCAAGTAGTGTCACAAAACTTATATTTTTAGTGTTGGGAAGTGTTTCTAGATGATCTGGCTACCCATGCCTATCTTTATTTTTAGCCAGATATGGCGTAAATATAGGTATGTGTTCGATTTTCCTGCGATTGCCACTTTTTCGTTTTTTCCCATTTCTTTCAAAATTACTACGTACTAAGGAACTATCACAGAGTAATGATTCCTCTAGATGTTTATTTGTCGGAAAATTTTGTTCACTTCTTTTTGATTGAATATCATCAAATTTTTTTAGCTAAAATATTATATTGTTTTACATTTTTTTTTCGATTTTATTTCCCTTCAAAAAAATTTTTTGGGTCAGAATTTTAATTTTATAGTCGTAAAATAATCGACAATTATCCAGCAACCCACCATACAATTTTTTTTACATATCCAAGAATAATTAGATTAGTAAATAACACCTTGAAATTGACATACCCTTCCTACATTTCAAGTGACAGATTAGGGAGTCTGAGTCAGTGTGGTTGGCGGCCATTTTGTGGACATATCCGAAGCGTAAGTTGCCCTATCTATATATATATTCTTGTTCCCTATAGAATTTGTGATATTTTGGTATATTTTTACCTGCATAAATATCATATTATATATTAAATATATGTATTTTTTTACGAAATTTCTAAGTACTCAAAAAATTACCTTTAGATATGGCCCCTGATATAAATTTAATTTACAAAATAATGAAGATTTTTTTACATATTTCTATTTTAGGATAACATATGTTTATTCCCTAAAAAAATTAGGCACTTCCTATTTCATTTGGGTACCCCAAAAAATTCATGAAATTTGGACAAATTTTTTTGGCCAAAAAAAGTTACCTTTTTTTTCTCATTTCAGATCTTCACCTCCATCTGTCTGACTTCATCCAAAATACATCAAGATGTGTCCTAAACATTCAAGAATCAATTCCTAAAAGGATTTGTGTATATATGTACAAACTTTTTTTTTATGAATTTTTATGTAAGGTCTTTTTTTCTACTTAATTTTTTTAAATATTTATGATAAATAATTTTTCTGCAGATGATTAGTATTTATCTTTACAGTTGTTTTAAGCATTCATTGAAGTTTTTTTTGGCAAAAGAAAAAAGGAGGTTACTGCAAAAACTGATTTTTCAAGAATTTTTTTTGGCGTCGGGGTCGTTCGCGTCCGCGTATACCCTTAAAGGGGTGTCCGAGAAGCGTACTTATCCAGGGTTAAAAGCCACATGGTAGGCTTCAGTCTTGTTTAGCAGGATAAGCAACTGTCTTTGGCAAGGTTGCCTTTTGTTTGTTATCACATTGGTTAAAATTTCCCAAATACATTGAGCAATAAGTGGATGTTTAATTTAGAGAAAAAAAGCGAAGTTTTAAAATTTTTTGTTAAAACGTAATTGGCTAAGCATGTGTTGGTTTCCAGTCGGCATACTTTCTGTGTTCAGTAACAGCAAGAACAAGTTGCATTTCTTATCATTTTGAATTTGTCTTAATCGTTAGTGGCATATAATTTAGTGTCTGTAATATTTCGTAAGATATTTTTTATGCACATGATTTGAAAGGGCCAATTTTCATACGATTATGTTGAAACTGTTGAACAGAGAATTTAAGATGACACATTCAATCTTATTTTTCAGTCAGGGTATACGATCTTTTCTATAAACTATTTGGGAGGTGTAATTCCTTAAATTCATTTTGTTAAGGGGAAAATATGTAGAGGGGTCAATTTTCTTTGTGAAATAATAAGCAAACTGGTGACATTGTTTGCTTTATTTAATTTATTGTACTTTAGGTATGAATAAAAGCTCTGCTTTAAGTCACAGAGTTGCAATTGCCGGTGCTGCAGGAATGCACCCGCCTTTTTATGAACCTAATTTTATTTATTTTTTCATGTCTAGCATAGAGGATTACACATTGTGGTGATTCCCTTTTTTTATGTCTAGCTTAGAGGGACACAAATCCGGGTGATTCCATTTGTTTATATCTAGCATAGAGAGTCGCACATCATGGTGATTCCATTTTTTCCAAGTCTAGCATAGAGGATCACACATTGTGGTGTATTCATTTTTTTCCAAGTCTAGCATAGAGGGTCAAACATCATGGTGATTCCATTTTTTTATGTCTTGCATAGAGGATCACACATTGAGGTGATTCCATTTTTTTTTCTATCATAGAGGTTCACATATCATGGTGATTCAATTTTCTTTTATGTCTAGCATAGAGGGTCACACATCATGTTGATTCCATTTTTTTTCATATCTAGCATAGAGGATCACACATTGTGGTGATTCCATTTCATTTTATGTCTAGGATAGAGGATCACACATCATTGTGATTCCATTTTTTTATGACTAGCATAGAATATCAATTATCGGTGTGATTCAATTTTTTTTTTTTATCTCTAGCATAGAGGGTAACCCATCGTTGTGATTCCATTTTTTTTTTAACTGGAATAGAGGGTCACCCATAGTTTGTGAATCCATTTTTTATGTGTAGCATACAGGGTCAGCCATAGTTGTGATTCCATGTTTTATTTGTCTAGCAGAGAGGGTCACTCATGCTGTGATTCAATTTTTTTTTCATGTGTAGCATAAAGGGTCACCCATAGTTGTGATTCCACTTTTTTATGTCTAGCATAGAGGGTCACCCATAGTGGTGATTTAATATTTCTATATCTAGCATACAAGGTCACCCATAGTTGTGATTCCATTTTTCTTTTCTGTTTTGTCTACCATAGAGGGTCACCCATAGTTGTGATTCCATTTTTCATGATTAGCATAGAGAGTCACCCACAGTTGTGATTCCATTTCTCTCTTCTGTTTTGTCTACCATAGAGGGTCACCCATAGTTGTGATTCCATTTTTCATGATTAGCATAGAGAGTCACCCACAGTTGTGATTGTATTTCTCTTTTCTGTTTTGTCTACCATAGAGGGTCACCCATAGTTGTGATTCCATTTTTCATGATTAGCATAGAGAGTCACCCATTGTTGTGATTCCATCTTGTTTTATATCTAGCATAGATGATCACCTATAGTTGTCATCCCCTTTTTTTATTGTCTAGCATAGAGGGTCACCCATAATTGTGATTCCATTTT
>NW_027169363.1:17500-20000 GCF_036898095.1 Palaemon carinicauda
TACATATATTATTATGTATACAAATGGCATTACTTTTGTTGTTTGTTCTTATATTATACTCATGGTTTAAAATTCGCTTATCTAATGATTTTCGAGATTGTCCAATATAAAAATGTCCACATAAACATGGTATCTTATAAACTATACCCTCATCACTGTCAGGTTTGTTGCAAATCAGATTTCTGCCAATAGTATTCCGATAAGAAAATGCAGTATAAATCCCCAACAATCTAAGAGGAGCGATTACAGACTCAAATTGGGATGGTATGGTAGGGAGAGAAATTAGTTTTACTTATCATATTCCTTTGGGGCGAATAAAAAGATTTTCTTGCAAGTGCCAGGCTTTTGTCTATGCCTTGTGTGCTAAAATTATTTTGAAAACCTATTTGATATATATTTCTGAATTCTTCGTCAATATATTCGGGACTGCAAATATTGATGCCTCTTAGGAACATAGACCTTGATAGGGTACAGTCCGCCATGTCCGCCATTTTTTTTTCTAATGATCCAAATTACACAATTTCTATATATGTTTAAGACATATACAATACCTTCATCATATAAAAATTTCAAGTCATTTGATCAAAAACTTTTGGATTTATTAGCAAAAACCATGATTTAAAAAAAATATTTAGGTACATTTTTCCCCACTACTATAATAGCAATTGTATTGAAATTTATACCACAAAAACTACTTTAACAACCGAACAATTCAGTCAGACAGAATTTTGATTTTCCTTCCTTTTTTTTTTTTTTTTTTTTTTGATTAATTTTTTTTCCTCGTCTAAACGGAAAATTATCATGAAAAAAAATGTAAAAAGAAAATAATTTTTTTCTAAGAGAATTGGGGATTTTTATTCTTTTCAACGATATCTTTTTCTCTAATATTGAACAACAAATAAGTGAGAAAAATGTACCTAAGTTGGAATAAGTATGTTTTTGAGTTATTAGCTCCCAAAGATTTGCAGCAAACTTTCGCTTCTTTCTAAAAGAAATCAAGATAATATTATTATGATTACTTTATTGTTTATTCCTATATATATGCACCCTAATCGAGGCATTTGAACCCTCAGTTTACTATTCCTATGTTATGAGTTGCCAGCGATCTCTAATTGTTGCCAGTGTTTTAGTTAGCAGCTTTCAACTTTGTACTCTTATCCATGTTTCCCTCTTTCTTGGTTTTTTTTTTCCTTGTTCTCCACTTACTTTTTGTTCTTTTATCACCTTATGTAACATTGGCATTGCTATAAAATTCCAGTGGACGTTGTGAAAGCACAATCAACATACGAACTTCAAGTAAATAAACATATGCATTATAATTTCTATATGTTTTGGAAACTTTGTAGATGTTTTCGTAGCTGGTGGTTTTCATTTATCTACGCTCTACCAATGACTTTCATTTCTGCCAGAAGTACGAGATTTCAAAACATGAGAGAGAGAGAGAGAGAGAGAGAGAGAGACAGAGAGAGAGAGAGAGAGAGATCATGAAAGCATTTGGCTGATATAGATGGCAGTTCAAATTGAGAGAGAGAGAGAGAGAGAGAGAGAGAGAGAGAGAGAGTTGAACGTTGTTATTATATTATTTGTCTAAATGGGAGTTTTAAATAATTCGAGAGAGAGAGAGAGAGAGAGAGAGAGAGAGAGAGAGAGAGATCATGAAAGCATTTGGCTGATATAGATAGCAGTTCAAATTGAGAGAGAGAGAGAGAGAGAGAGAGAGAGAGAGTTGAACATTGTTATTATAGTATTTGTATAAATGGGAGTTTTAAATAATTCGAGAGAGAGAGAGAGAGAGAGAGAGAGAGAGAGAGAGAGAATTTGTATGAATGGCAGTGGTAAATCATTCGAGAGAGAGAGAGAGAGAGAGAGAGAGAGAGAGAGAGAACTGCGCATCTGTCAAACTCAGTCATACAGACGACGCCATAAGGATGACGTCATCATTTAAAGACCAATATATCTTCATTGTTTGAAAAAATGATTGACTATTTGTTCTTTTTATAACCTTAGGTAACATTGGCCTTACTATAATGGGCGTTGTGGAAACACAATGTACATACGAACTTCAAGTAAACAAAAGCATACATTATAACTTCTATACATCTTTGAAAACTTTGGCTTCTGTTATTGTAGGAGTAGATTTCGTTCATCTACACTCTATCAATGCCTTCCATAGGGTCCATATGATGAATAGGAGTTTCCAATTTGTACACAGTAATTTCTACCAACTAAGTAGTTTTTTAGGTATTCAAAGGCTTGATCTTCAACGCCGATGGACTGTAAATCATTTAGCAGCAGTTCATGCACCACTTTATCAAAGGCAGCACTGATATCGAGCAGTATTAAGATACCACATTTATTTTCATTCATCATTTCTAGCATATCATTTACAACAGAGCAGATGGCTTTTTCCGTAGAGTATAGTTTTCTCTAAGCAGATTGGTTGTCAAGCAAAGCTTTTATTACTTCTAAGTGGCTGACTAGCTGTTCAAGAATTACATAT
>NW_027169363.1:25000-32500 GCF_036898095.1 Palaemon carinicauda
TTTAATTCTTTCATTCTACCTTGTTTTGAGTATTGTTCTCCTGTCTGGTGTTCAGCTGCTGATTCTCATCTTAATTTGTTGGACAGAAACTTACGGTCGATTAAATTTCTTATTCCTGATCTAGATATTAATCTCTGGCACTGTCGTTCAATTAGTTCATTATGCATGTTGCATAAGATTTTTCATAACTCTGACCATCCTTTACATTCAGATCTCCCTGGACAATTCTATCCTGTTCGTAATACTAGGCAGGCAGTTAATTCTAATAGTCAGGCCTTCTTCATCACGAGACTCAATACTACGCAGTATTCTAGAAGTTTTATTCCAGCTGTTACCAAGTTGTGGAATGATCTTCCTAATCGGGTGGTTGAATCAGTAGAACTTCAAAAGTTCAAAGTTGGAGCAAATGCTTTTTTGTTGACCAGGCGGACATGAGTCTTTTTATAGTTTATTTATGACATATTTGTTTATGATGTTGTTAATAGTTTATATATGACATGTCTGTTTTGACGTTGTTACTTGTTTTAGTATGATTTATTGTTAATTTGTTCTCTTCATTTATTTATTTCCTTTCCTCACTGGGCTATTTTTCCCTGTTGGAGCCCCTGGGCTTATAGCATCTTGCTTTTCCAACTAGGGTTGTAGCTTGGATAGTAATGATAATAATAATTATGAAAGTCATATTTTGAAAATATTCAAAGAACTTTTTAAAGCTTTCCTTTCATAGGCATTCCATGAATATCTATATCTTGTTATGAGATAAGACTGTGAATCGACCTACTCATTCAATAAGCATCAATAATTCTCAATCAACTATTTCCTGAAACTAAACCGCCTGATCCTTAAGTTTATTTTATGTATGTTATTTCCTGATATTGAATTGTATAATTTCCTGTTCATTATTATTATTATTATTATTATTATTATTATTATTATTATTATTATTATTATTATTATTATATTATTTATTATTATATTATCATTATTATTATTATTACTGTTGTTGTTTCTTTATTGTTATTATTATTACTATTATAGTAATGGTGCTGGCCATTAAACGAAAAAATTATTAGAATGTTGCTATACCAAAAGAAAATTACCAAGAAATTATTAATCTCTAGGTCTTGCTGTTTTTATTTGATCGCCGATATCTTGAGAGAGAAGTTCACTAGAAGTGACGTGAGGAGAAAGAGATGATTTAGGAAGCTGTAACCGTCAAGGGGACCTGCTCTTTAACCAAATAAATCATCCTCCAGCTCCAAAAACAAAAGGGAAGAAAATAAATGGTTGTTGAAACGCACAATTTTTCTAAAATGTAAAATGAAATTGAAACGATGGTGACATATATGTCAACCGTATGAAAATTGAAGGGTACCAATATTAACCATTGTATAGATATGTAACTAGGAACTACCATCTTGAAAAAGAGAGAGAGAGAGAGAGAGAGAGAGAGAGAGAGAGAGAGAGAGAGAGAGTGTGTGTGTAGGTGTTACTACGGTAACGGATATGGAAGGAAATTAAAAGATAACTAACTAGAGGTTAATACGAGTGTGTGTGTGTGTGTGTGTGTGTGTGTAGGTGTTACTACGGTAACGGATATGGAAGGAAATTAAAAGATAACTAAGTAGAGGTTAATACTGTAAAACATTCTAATTACCTACTCTCTCTCCTCTCTCTCTCTCTCTCTCTCTCCTCTCTCTCTCTCTCTGTCGTTTGTAGTCTTGTCTTTTCTTATAAGCAAAACTTTTAGAATACCAACGTGGTTCGAATCTACTTACCTTTGCGGAAAAACATATTGATAAACAAACCAATCATTAAAAGGTAATCTAATACTTTTCAAAACAATAGAAATAATAACATATTTATACAGCAGTTTCTTTATAACAGAAAAAAAAAAATCTTTTTCAAGTGGTAAAAAAAAATAGAATTTTCAACTGGCTGTTGAAAATATGAATGAATATAAAACAGATGTGTTCCTAGTATATTAATACAATTTTAAACAGGTTTTCATTTGTTAAGAGGTAGAATAGAAATAGGAATATAAATGTTTATGGATATGCTTACAAAAGTTCTAATGTTTATAGCTTCCTTGCGGTTTTCTAATGGCATCTATGGCTATCAATATTTCTATATAATTTTAGATTTTTTTTGTTTTGTTAATGTAGAAAACATTATACATTAACTAATTTTTTTTTTACTTTAGATATAGACGTCTGTGTTTTACAAAATGTACAGTAGTTATTATCACAAATATTGTATTGTTCATATACAAAGTATATACATTACATTTTCATTTGATATCATCACTTAAAATATTTAACATAAAGCTATTTTGTATGTAAGTAATGGAACAGCATAACAAAGTTAAGCAAGAACATAAATATCATATCTAAAATATCATGACAAACAAAACAGAAAAAAATTCATCATGATCTGTGGCTAGGTCATCATCCCTTGAAAGTGAATACGTCCGGAAATCCAACTGACAAACCGATGGCTATTTGCCAGCAACCAAGCTAAAATGCTAGATCAAATCAACAACCTTCTGTGTATATATTGTGCCAAACAGAATACGAATCTCACATATCAGGCAACACATCGTTATCTGTGCATAAACCATTCAATTTAAATCAATAGAGAGTTGAAGGATCATTTTTTTTTCTTAGATATCCACAGTATTCCATTTATTGAGTAAGCTCAATTCCGTTATTTAGACACAGAGAATAATTGAACTATTTCCCCATGGGGAATTCAGACATGTATACGTACCCAATGAAATACTCTTCAAAGTAGACTAAATGAAAAACGCAATACATGTTCTGCGGCTTGTAATATTAAAAGAAAAAAAAATGTAGCCTATTGCTTTGCGGTGCAATGGCAGTTTTTACTATTATTTTTTTTTATCTCTTATCATTGCTTCATTTGAAATCAAAATTGAAAACGATTAGATTTGTCATTAACTGTTATTAAATTCTGGTTTTCCTGTTTAGGTTGATTTTCCTTAATGCAGCTATAGCTATTAGGTTGCTAAAAACGATCAAGGTTTTACCTTGATTTAAGGAGAAAGTGAGTGAAGGCTTCTTAAAAGGGTCATAGCTAAGCATTAAAGCCTTTTCCATAATGAGCTGAAAAGATCCGTATTCAAAGTTCGTGGTCAATTGAGTAACGTTGGAGAAATAAAGATTTTTTTTTACTCCGTCAGAGATTTTCAGAATGTACAAGAAATTAATATTTTTTTATCAAGTTTGGAAGTTGAATTTGCATAGATATACAGGAGATGGATAAATCTACATATAATCTTAAACTAAACTTCTATGGCTGAGTAAATTTTATGATTATGCCTTCTCTCTCTGTTGACTTCCTGGACTACATTGCTAGCAACTTCCTAAGGTTTGCCATTTTTTAGGAGTGGTATTTGTGGTTGGGGGCTGATAACAAATGGCTATTCTACTCCAGCCTCATATTTCATATGTGATTAATGATAAAGAAAACAATGAAATCATATATTTTCTAGGCAAGGATGCTATTTCTGATTTTATTTACAAAAATGCATGAAGGGTTATGTAGAAATATATTGTACTAAACATCTACATTCAAATAAAGATACAAAGCTTTGAACAGAAACAGTATATATATTTAGAAAGCTGTTTCATATCATGTCTAAGATGGAAAATGTCCCTTTCGAGAATAAAAGCTTTAAATTTCCAGAAATCTACGTAGCATGAAGGTTGACCAGAATTCACACACATTTAGATGTTAACAATAACATAGGAAAATGTAAGTAATAATTCCAGGAGCAATCAATTCGATTTATCTTAATATATATATATATATATATATATATCAGGTAGTAGGTTGGCCAGGGCACCAGCCACCCGTTGAGATACTACCACTAGAGAGATATTGGATCCTTTGACTGGCCAGACAGTAATGCATTGGATCCCTCTCTCTGGTCACGGCTTATTTTTTCATTGCCTACAGTTACACATAATAGTTTGGCCTATTCTTTACATATTCTCGTCTTTCCTTTATACACCTGACAACAATAAGATACTTAACACTTCATCACCCAAGGAGTTAATTACTGTACTGTAATTTGTTCATTGTACTTTCCTCTTGGTAAGGGTAGAAGAGACTCTTTAGCTGTGGTAAGCAGCTCTTCTAGGGGAAGGACACTCAAAATTAAACCACCGTTCTCTAGTCTTGGGAAGTGCCATAGCCTCTGTACCATGCTCTTCCACTGTCTTGGGTTGGAGTTCTCTTGCTTGAGGGTACACCTCAGGCACACTATTCTATCCTTTTTTTCTTTTTTTTTTCTTCCTCTCGTTTTTTTGAAATGGTGTGTTGGGCAGGCTTAATAGAAGGGCCATGGATGCCTGGTTGTTTATCAAGAAGTTGTCTTTTCCTTTTTCTGATTCTTTTTCTTCTCAAAACCATCTTTACTGTCCTCCCTTCAGTTGAAGTGGCTATCCTGGAGGGTATTTAGCCTTGCATGGTGTATCGGCTCCTCCATGTTGACCAGTTTTTCTGACTTTTTACTATAGTCTATGGGTATCATAAATCACCTTGTTTATAATTCTGTATGTATTGTTTTTGTTATAATTCTTGTTAATCTAGTTTTTAAGCATGATGTCTCTTTTTTTATTGCTATTAATTCTTATGCTGTCTGGAGACATTGAGCGAAATCCGGGACCAGTACGTCCTAGATTTCGTCAATGTCGTCTTCTGTATTGCAATATTCGTGGTCTTCATGCAAATATCCAAGACCATACAGTTGCGTCCAGACAGTATGATATTCTTTTGTCCTCAGAAACTTTGGTTTTTAATATGAGGCACTCATCTGAGCTCCTTATAACTGGTTTTAAGAAGCCAATAATGTTGAAACGTGATGCCATCCCTAGGGCCAGGGGAATGGCGGTGTATATTAGGACCGAGTACCCTGTTTCTCATAAGTCCTGCTATCAATGTGGATCTCATGAGATTCAGGTAATAAAAGTTTGTGGCAGGCATAACAACTTTTATTTGTGTTCGATCCACCGGAATCAAGACATATATGAATCTATCTTCGATTGTCTTCACACCATTATGGCTATGATACAAAAAGATGATAGAAAGGCTTCTTTTGTCTTTGTTGGTGATTTTAATGCTCACCATAGGGAGTGGTTAAATTCTATCTCTCCTACCGATCGCCATGGCTTAAGAGCTTTAGACTTTGCCTCTGAATCAGGCTGTGAGCAAATCATAAATGAAGCTACTCACAGGTCTGGTAATTGCTTGGACCTCGTATACACTGACTCCCCCTGGCGTTATAACTAGTAAGGTTGGTTTTCCAGTCGGGACATCTGATCATGCCTTGATTTCATTATTAGTGAAGACTGAGCAGCCTGTCCCTGATATATCATATTTTTGTAAAATTTATATGAAATCCCAAGCAGACTGGAATGGGATTTTACATGATCTTTTGTGCTTGAATTGGTCACAATTATATAATAGTATAGATCCTGTTGTCCTTTCGAATGAGAATCTAGTCAAAATAATTGATAGGCGTATCCCTTCTTGTGTGATAAGGTACCGAGTGAAGGACAAACCGTGGTTCAATGATGATTGTAGACGGGCTTTTTTGGAGAAGCAGGAGGCCTATCAACTTTGGAAGGGTAACAGATCAGATTTGACCTGGAACAACTATACTCAGCTTCGAGCTTTTGCTCAGAGAGTTTATGCCTCAACTGAAAAGGTGTACAATTCAACCATAAAAGAAACACTTTCTGGTACAACTCAGGAACAAGATTGGTGGTCTACCTTTAAATCTGCACTCTTTGGTGTAGATGCAAACAGTTTCCTCCTTTACTTAAACCAGATGGCTCAGTCACTCACTGTCCAAAAGAAAGGCAACCCTTTTGGCTATGTTTTTGACAGTAAACAGAGTAATGAAAAACTTGAACTTCCTCATTCCTGTTTTCCTGAGGCTAAACTAACTAGTTTAGCTTTTCGATCTCGTGAGATTAAAGCTCTGTTGGTGGACCTTGATGCTTATGGAGGTGTAGACCCAAATGGTATTTTTCCTTTGTTTTTTATAGAGACAACAGATTTTTTAGCTCCAAAGTTATCTGTTATTTTGCGCAAGTTAGCAAGAAGAGGAGCTTTTAGCACTAGTTGGAGAATTGATAATGTTACTACTCTATGTAAATGTGTTTGTGGTATCTCAAGTCCCACTGATTACCGCCCAATTTCCATAACTCCCATATTATCTAAAGTTTTTGAACGTCTTCTGGCAAAACGTCTTAATAGGTTTGCTGAAGGTAATCATCTACTCCCTAGTTTGCAATTTGGTTTCCGTAAAGGCCTTGGAGCATGTGATACCCTTCTTACAATCTCCAATGCTGTACAAAAATCCCTTGATTGTGGTCGGGAAATTTGTATGATTGGCCTTGATGTTAGTGCTGCCTCTTACTGTGTTAATCATGAGGCCCTTGTTTTCAAACTGAAACAGTTGGGAGTGCGTGGGTCGTTTCTTAGCATTATTATTGATTTTTTAAGTAATAGATCTCAAAGAGTTGTTGTTGATGGGCACCATAGTGATTATAGAATGTGATATCCAGTATTCCACAGGGTAGTGTTCTTGGCCCTTTACTTTTCATACTATATACACAAGACATGTGGTTTGGCCTAGAAAACAAGCTTGTTGCATATGCAGATGATGCTACTCTCTTTGCATCAATTCCATCCCCTGAATGTAGATCTAGGGTTGCTGAATCCCTTAATAGAGATTTAGCTAGAATTAGTGCATGGTGCAAATTAAGGGGTATGAAGTTGAATCCTAACAAAACTCAAAGTATGATTTTAAGTAGGTCAAGGACGATGGCTCCTGAACATCCGGATCTCAGTATTGATAATGGCTCTTTAAATATATATGACTCTTTGAAAATTTTAGGTGTTATTCTCGACAGTAAATTTACTTTATAGAAACATATAAGGTCTGTGTCTTCTTCAATTGCACAATAAAAATAGGCTTATTGAGAAAGTCTTTCAAAATTTTCGGTGATCAATCTATTCTTAAGAAATGTTTTAATTCTTTCATTCTACCTTGTTTTGAGTATTGTTCTCCTGTCTGGTGTTCAGCTGCTGATTCTCATCTTAATTTGTTGGACTGAAACTTACGGTCTATTAAATTTCTTATTCCTGATCTAGATATTAATCACTGGCACTGTCGTTCAATTAGTTCATTATGCATGTTGCATAAGATTTTTCATAACTCTGACCATCCTTTACATTCAGATCTCCCTGGACAATTCTATCCTATTCGTAATACTAGGCAGGCCAGTTAATTCTAATAGCCAGGCCTTCTCCATCACGAGGCTCAATACTAAGCAGTACTCCAGAAGTTTTATTCCAGCTGTGACCAAGTTGTGGAATGATCTTCCTAATCGGGTGGTTGAATCAGTAGAACTTCAAAAGTTCAAAGTTGGAGCAAATGCTTTTTTGTTGACTAAGCGGACATGA
>NW_027169363.1:37500-40063 GCF_036898095.1 Palaemon carinicauda
CCATCCCCACATTCCTCAGCATACTTCTTCACATGCATCAACCACTTCCTCTCTTTTTCTTCCATATCATTGACTATTGCTGTTAGTAAGTCTTTTTCTCCCTTATAAATGCTATTAAGGTACCCCAGCTTTCAATCCAATACCCTTGTTTTCATAGCAGATGCTCCTACATCCCCTCTCAAGGCTACAATTGCTGTATTCTTTACACCCCCTAACATCCTTCTATACACTCCATTCTCTATTCTTTGCAACTTTTCTATTTCCGTTTCCGTTAGGTTAATTACATTTGTTCCATATAGTATAGAAGGTAGTGCTACACTTTTCAAGTATGCTTTCCCTATCATTATCTTATTACAAACTTTTTTCTATGATCGAATATGTAAGATTAGCTAGCTTTTGCTCCTTAACTATCATTTCACTTTTCTGTGTCTTGAACATATTCCTACTATCATCTACCTTGATACCTAGGTATTTAATATTGTTTACTATTCTTATTGACATATTCCTACTATCATCTACCTTGATACCTAGGTATTTAATATTGCTTACTACTCTTATTCCCTCTATATTATCTGGTTTTTCCTTTATATTGTATATAAGTACACTACTTTTGTCTCTATTTATGTCTAAACCACACTGCTTTCCTATATCTATTACTTCCCTTATGTTCAATTCAGCATCCTCTATATTCTCAGAAAGCACTAGGACATCATCAGCAAAAAATACTACTACTAGCTTAATAATATCCTTTTCAAAACCATTACCCTCCTTTTCTACTTGTTTTATAATCTGATAAGTAATTAATTTGAATAATGTTGTAGAGCCAGTACAGCCCTTGCTTTATTCCACTACTTACGCTTAATTTTTGTTCTACTCTTCCCCTATGTCTAACGTAGTCGAGTGTCCCACATATACTTCTGCTATAGAGTTAATTATACTAGTATGTACTTTATATAGCTTCAATGTTTCTATCAGCGCTTCCCTTTTTATGGAATCGAAAGCTTTTTTGAAATCTAAAGATGCAACTATGAGTTTTTTCTCATTTTTGAAAGTTTCTTCGACCATGTATTGTAAGATGAGTATATTATCCTCAATCTTTCCTCCCTCTGTAAATCCCGCCTGACTATCCTCTATGGCATTATTACTTTTTAGATGTCCTTCTATTTCATCTTTTATAAAAGCCATGTATATTTTATATGATACATTTGTGAGCGCTATTGGTCTCAATTCCTTTGCTGTTGGTTGGTTTTTCTTTTTTAACATTTTCGTTCTGGATTCTTTCCAGCTTTTAGGTTTTTCTTTGCTGGCTAGTTCCTCTTTGTAGCAGTTCACTAGCATATTCTCACATATATCACTTATCAGCATTGCTTTGTAATATTCTGGCTTTAGTCCATCTGGCCCAGCTGCTTTAACTTTCTTTAGGCGTTTTAGGGCATTTTTCTAATATACCTTTATTCATTTCAGCGGCGGGCATTGTTTTAATTTTTCCTTTAACATTTAGTACAGCATCGTAATGCTTCCTTATATGTTCTGGTATACTATATTCATTTACTACTATAATGTCGTTTTCTCTTCTCAAATCATCCAGGTATTCACTCTCCTTCTCCTCATTCCAGATCTCTGTTATTCTATTTTCATGTGTATTGTACACTGTTTTCCAAAATTTTACTAATTCTTCTTTAGCCTCTTCATCTGATAGTTTATTTCCTCTATCTCCATATAATTGTATTGCCTCGCTTTTTATTTCTTTGCTATTTCTAAATTTGTTTATGTTTTCCCATAGTTTATTGTTTTATCATCTCTTATCTCCCTGGTCTTCTTTTTCTCATATAACGTTATGCTATCTTTCACCAGTATTTGTACTTCTTTCTTCTTCTGATTGTATTTTTCTTCTAATTCTGTTTTTAACCTAATATCTTTTTCATTTCTCTTTTTTCTATTAAGTTCATTTTCTTTCCTTAATCTTTCTCCTTATTTCTCAGTTACCCAAGGTTGTTCTTTGGTCTTCCCTTCATTTGTTACCCTTCTCCTATATGTTTTAGCCAAATGTTCTTGTTTCATTTCAGCCATTATTATGTTTTAACTCTTCAATGTTTTCTCTCTATAGATTTCACATATTCGTCTATATCTTTTGTGTCATTGCTATATGTAATTTCTTCCCACTTTCCTTTATTGTAGTTATTTTCTCTATTTGTTTTTACTTCCAATTTTACTGTTATTAAGTTGTGATCTGATATATCTAATACTGTTTTATCTTCATCTATTTCCATACATTTTAATTGCTTATATAGCATATTATTAGAAAGAACAAAATCAATAGTACTATGCTGATCTTGTCTATTCCACGTAGGAAAAGGTTTTACATTTTATTTAGCCTGAAATTGTACTGATAGGATATTGTTTTTATCATATAAAGCTATCACGAAATAATTTTGTGATTAAAACTGTTAATGGAAAAGCATTTACGAGTAGCAAGTTCTTGGACTCTAAAATGCTGATAACATTCAGCATTTGCAGTTATATCGGTTGAGATGTGTATGGCATCTGCAAATCAGATGAACAG
>NW_027169366.1:0-15000 GCF_036898095.1 Palaemon carinicauda
ATATATATATACAAATATATGTATATACATAAATACATATATATATATATATATATACAATATATATATATATATATATAAATATATATATATATACATATACTGTACACACCTACAAATATATATATATATATATATATTTATGTGTGTGTGTGTGTGTGTATATATGAATATATATATAGATATATATGCATATATATATATATATATATATATAAATGTATATAATATATATATATATATATATATGTATATATACATAAATATATATATATATATATATATATATATAAATATATATATATATATATATTCCGTTAAAAAATCACAGGAAATCGTGATGCTCAGATGCAGAAGAACCACAGGGAAAATGAAAATACGAAATATACGCTTATGTCCTGACTAGTTTCGTGATACTTCTTCAGAGGAGCTGATTTATTGAGAGGTTTCTTTACATTTTATAGGGAAAGTAAACTTACGAACATACATAGAGAGATTTAGAGAACAATGACACTCCCTTAACAGCTACCTGGGCTTTGGTCAGGTGTTAAGTGGGCGGAGACCCAAGCTCATTAGACACCTGCCAAAAAGGGTCATTTCTGGTGGCTGGTAAATTCTTGTTTTTTTACTTTTAGTACCGTTTATTTATATGAAAACACGGTAGCCTTATCTATGTAAAATACATAAGCAAACATCACTACACTTACATACATACTATATATATATATATATATATATGTGTGTGTATATATACATATAAATATATACATATAAACACACATACCATATTTATACATATACATATATATACACAAACATATATTATATATATATTATATACATACATATACATACATATATATGTATATATACATTTATATACATACAACATTAATATAATAAACACATAATCATGTATATATCAATACTTATATATAGCATAAAACTATATAGTGCCAATGTACTTATGCATACTATATAAAACAATTGTACCCTTTAATGAATGGTAGCTTAGGTCTAAATATTATTTTTCACAGCGACGTTGATTATTAACAATACATTCAATTCTACATTAAGTGGTTTTTTTTTATATAGCTTACAAATCTCTTTACATATAAAGGCGTCGATATTATACATTCCATGACCAATATTCATGTATATATTATATATATATAAATATATATATGCATATATATATATATATATATAACTATATATAAATATATATATATATATATATATAAATATATATAATATATATAATATATATAAACATATATACTATATATATACTATAGTATATAATATATATTATATATGTATATATATATATATATATATATATACTATATATATAATATGTATATATACATACATATATATACTATATATATATATTATATAGACATATGATTATATATACATACAATATATACATATATATATATATATATATATGTATATATATATATGTATATATATATATATATACATATATATATATATATATATACATATATATATATATATATATATGTATATATATATTGCTGTCTATTGGCCTTTCTTAGAACATTTTCTACATGAAAGTTTTAGTTAGAATAATTATCTCTGTGGAAAGTTTTTATAGGGCCTTATCCGTTGACTTAACAAATCTGTATTTTATACTTGATCCCATGCATAGTGTTTTGGATATTTCTATATACACACATATGTAAATGTATATATATAATATATATATATAAATAAATAATATATATATCATATATATATATGTGTGTGTGTGTGTGTTTGTGTGTGTGTGTGTGTGTGCCTGATCATTTTTGTTAATTAGAGATTGCATCTGTCACTGTGCTACCAGTCTGCTCGAACAAACAATGAAATTTTTATTTGGAAATTTGTAGGTATGGTGCATTGTTATATTTAAGAATTTTGTAAATTTCATTATTTAAATTTATATCTGAGTTTTTTGTTTATATTTGTGCAATAGAAAGGGTTTGATGTTTGAATTATCTATTAATTATGATATCTATTAAAAACGACATTTTAACTACACATTAAGAAACTAAAAATAAAGTCATATATGCCGAAAATAATTACGTTTACAACCCTAAGCTGCAGTAAGATATGCATATATAAGACAGAAATGACTGATGAGTTGTTGGTGATTACCTAAAATGCAGATAAATATTATAGTCTCAAATTCCATAAAAAAATGTAAATGAAAGAGAGAGGAAGGGAGATTTGTGTATGTGTATTTATATGTGCATTTGCATGTGTGTGCGTGTAAACTACATACATATATATAAAACACAAATGCAGACACATGTGTGTTTGTGATTATGTTTTCATAGCCTTTTTACTGCTATTGTCATAGCTATCATTAGCAAGTCTTAATTGGCTGATTTTAATCTCTCTCTCTCTCTCTCTCTCCTCTCTCTCTCTCTCTCTCTTTCTCTCTCTCTCTCTCTCTCTCTCTCTCTCTCTCTCTCTCTCTCTCTCGTGTTTTTACAATATGTTGTTGCAATTATGGCAAAGGCAAACAACAAAGGAAAGCAGAAATATATGAAAGACTGCATTAACATCGGTTATACTTGCATTAGCTCAGCAGGAAAAAACAAAAACAATTTGTGATGTGCTGTGAAGTGCTCTCAGGAGAATCAATGACGCAGGATAAGTTAAGCCATAATTTTGATTCGAAAATGCAAAGTTCAGTAAAGAAAGGTTGGTGTTTTTCAAGAATAAGCCCGTGGATCTAAAATAAATCTCGTCTTGACAGCGATTGAAATTCAAACAAAGTAAATCTACTTTACTGGCGTTTTTATATCGTATTTTTGAGAACTGCTAAAGCAAAAAACACAGAATGTCATTGGTGAGGAATTGCTTTCACCTTGTGCAAAAGACATCGTTCATGACATAATAAAATATAAGGGAGTTAAATCCTTGGAAATTATAACACTTTTTAATCATACTGTACATCTCCTCTTGATCTTTCACATTAAAAGTTGATGAATCCACATATATAGGTAATCTTCCTGAATTATTAGGTTATGTGCGATATACAAATAATAGGGATTTTAAAGATGAATTTCTTTCTTGCAGAACATTAAAAACAACCAAAGCTGTGGTATATTGAAACAAAATAGGATAATTTCTTAAAAAAAAAACATGGATTGATGTGGGAAAATGTCGGTGATAGGTGTACTGACGGTGCACCTTCTATGCTAGGTTGTAGATCAGGTAAAAGATATTTCTCCGGAAGCTGTTGGAATTTATTGCATGATACATCAAGTATTTCCTACAAAAACATTGTTAAAGCAGTTAACTTTATAGTCAAATGCATTGAACAACTGATTATTTATTAAAGTCTGCCATAAAAAATGGATTCTAAGCGCGAAGTTCTGTTGCAAACTGAATAATGTAGCTACCAAAAGGCAATCCTTTGCATATATTATTTTAGTTAAATACTGAGGTGAGAGAATTCTTATCTCGCAAGGAAGAACAGAACTTACGAGTTTCATAGGTGATATGAATAACTTAGTAGATTTTTTCACGATTTTTGATTCCCTTAATATTCCCCTTCAGGAAGAAAATTCCGGCATTCTTGATTTTGCCGAAAAACTAAATGCCTTACCAAATGAAGCTGGATCTTTGGGAGTAAAGGGTGAAAGAGAAATTTATACATTTTTCGCACATTAAATGCATTTTTTAAGAAAATGATACCTGATATTCCATTCAAAACATTTTTCAAAGTTTACAGATCCTACTTTTTGAGACTTTAAAAGAGGAATTTAGCAAAATATTGTCCAGAAAAACCTCAGTTATCCCATAACTTACCTCAACTAAACCATTTGATGCAACAATTAGAAATGTTCTTGAAAGATATCAATGGGAATTTATTGATCTTATTAGATCTGACTTTGATTCCCTAACAGAGATTCAGTTTTGGATAGAGCAGTTACGTCGATATCCAAATATGTCTGAAGGTATGCTTAAAATGCTATGCCCTCTTCTTCGACATACGTGTCAGGTGATCATATCATCTTTACTTTGAATAAAGTCGAAGCTGAGAACTAATCTCCATGCTGAAGATGAACTACGTTGTGCTTTATCGAAAATAACCCTGCGGATTGAGAAACGGGCGATGGAAAAGCAATTCTAACCCTCACACGAAGACCATCACTTTAATATCAGGATAATGCTTGTGTACTCATATTAATAACATTATATTCTGCAGTTTGTGTTATATGTTCAATGATAAACAGTATACCTTAATCAATTATTTTTTTTATTTAGAAAAAAAAGAATATGAATATAGCCTTGATATTTGAGTGGGGTCGCGAAAATTATGGTGAAGCTAAAATGGGGTCGCCGCTGGAAGAAAGTTGGGAACCACTGATATATATATATATATATATAAATTTTTATATATAAATATATATATATATATATATATACATACATACATATATATATATATATATATATACATATATATATATATATATTCATATAAATCTATATATATGTATATTCATATAAATCTATACATATATATATATATATATATACATAGATATATATATATATATATATATATAAATATTCATAAAAATCTCTCTCTCTCTCTCTCTCTCTCTCTCTCTCTCTCTCTCTATAATATATATATATCTATATATTCGCAACCGTATAACTTATATATGATACATACATATATATATATATATATATATTTATATATATATATATATATATATATAAATATATATATATATATATATATACATATTAATATATATACATATATTTATGTATATATATATATATATATATATATTTGGGCTCAGGCCATGTCCTCCTGATGAAAGTTCCTATTAGATAACTTTCTAGGGTATATTTGACTACAGTGATATTCCCAGAGAATTTTACCTTAAGGTATCCAGAATTCTAACTCCTGGAGCGAATATCACTAAATAATATCACAGGGATATCGCATAATATCAGAGGACGTATTCTTGACACGTCACATAGCTACTTTCACCCCCGAACAGTATTAACGCTTCAAGGGGATATAGTAACAAGAATCTGAAACGAGAATGAAAAGAGGGCCGCTCATAAGGCATCTCTCCTATTCCGTTTTCAGTGTGTATCTGATGAAGGTGGTTGCGCCCTCTTTATTCCTTTTCGTGTAGCTCTACTACTCGGTGTTTTCCCTTGTGTTCTCTCGTTATTTTGGATTTAATTCAACATTTTGATAACTTCTCCGGCCTCTTCTGCCTCTAGGAAGTTGAATATTATCTTTACTATGTATAAATGTAAGCTCTTGTCGTTTTGAATTAAATCAAAAGTGATTTTAACGTAAACAAGAGCTGTTGCCTACCGGATGCATCCTGGATGCTATCGTTCGCTCTTATGGGTCATTTAGTTAGCAGGAGTGAAGTTCCCGGTTTGTTACGCTTTAATAATTTAGCTATTTAGCTCCGCTAGGAATGCTTATATTATACTGTCAATTTTAGCTCGGTGATTTCGACATGGGTCGAGGTTCTGATCTTGCCCTTCGTGAGGCTTCGTAGCCTAGACGTCTGCCAAAGTACTTTCATGCATGATATAAGTTTTTCCGAATGTTATATTATTGAAGCTATAGGCAAATATTTTATACATGTAAGATATTGTTGAATGTTTTTCCAAGATTGTATACGAGAGAGTTTCGGTCTAGTATTCTAGGTACAGTAGTATACTTTCGCACATCCCCGATTGTTCTTTTCTCCTCCGGAGGCTAAGTTCAATCCCTCTCTCCCTCTGTAAGCCTTCGGCTTAATCCTAGTGATTCTATCTGTATAATAATTCAAGTATAACTATTCTATGATATGTCTGTCCTGACCTGATAACCAGAGTAACTGGTTTTTTGGGTTAGGCCAGAACATCAGAGTTTCTATTCTGTGGTCTGCTTCTTCCTAGCATAGAGAATGAGTCTCCTTTGCTAGGTTAGGGGTGGATACAGGAAGCTTTGCTTCCCTAGTCCACGTCTGAAAGATTCTGTACGAGATAATTCCTTCCTCTAGTGGCCTAGCAGACTGTCCTGTGTTGTTTTTTCTCGGGCTGGAGAATGAGTTTTCTCTGTTGCCCGGCGAAATAACTTCACCTAACTTTGTTCTGGTTGGGAGGAGGTTAGCAAGTATTGCCAGTCTTCCTCCCTAATAGACAACTCTTGGTTAGGATGAGCTTCCCTAACGGCTGAGTGTGTCTCCTGCTAGAACGAAGTCTATAGGACCCTCATCCCATCCCCACCTCTCTTTCTTTTATTTTCTTTTGGCCGCAATCCTACTTCTGTACCTAGTATAGGTTAGGATGGAGGACAGGCTCAGCTCTCTGCCGGCTGGCACTACGTGTCGGCCGGCAGAGATCCTTTTTTCTTTGCAGAGTGAACCCCAGACCTCCCTTGGTCTCCCTTCCATGTCTGCTGGTAGAGCCCGGCAGGTTATGGATTCTTTGTAAGCCTGAATGCTACATTCTCCCCTTCCATAAGTTCACTCTTTCTTGATGGAAGGTCGTACGGCAATTCCACCTTATAACCTTACATCCATACTGTTTCTCTGACTATTGTGTTGCACCCCTAACCTGGCTGCCGGCTTAACAGCCGACAGCCGGGCAGATGGAGGTTCTCTGGTTCTTAGCTACTGTCGGCAGGCATGGGTTTTATTACCTTTGCCGGCCGGCAGTGGAAACACAGCCCGAATCTGCTGGACACTACGATTAGCAGCCGGCAGCCGGGTATTAATGTTTTCAGCCGTCGGCTGGCAATGATTGCCAGCCGGCACACAGTCGCGAATCAGGAGACTATTAATTATAGATAGAATACAGGGGTAGTTGCCGGCCGGCAAGTACAGGGGCACGCTGGAACAACAGCATGCGATGTACAGTAGTTGCTGTATTCGTAGTGTAGTACACACTGCATTAGCAGAAACTGCTGTACAGTGCTTGTGATAACACTAAAAGTTCTTCATCATACTTAACCCTGGATAGGTACGCTCCTCGGACACCCCTTTAAGGGTATACTCGGACGCGAACGACCCCGACGCCAAAAAAAATTCTTGAAAAATCAGTTTTTGCAGTAACCTCCTTTTTTCTTTTGCCAAAAAAAACTTCAATGAATGCTTAAAACAACTGTAAAGAGAAATACTACTCATCTGCAGAAAAACTATTTATTATAAATATTTTAAAAAATTAAGTAGAAAAAAAAGACCTTACATAAAAATTCATAAAAAAGAAGTTTATACATATATACACAAATCCTTTTAGGAATTGATTCTTGAATGTTTAGGACACATCTTGATGTATTTTGGATGAAGTCAGACCCATGGATGTGAAGATCTGAAATGAGAAAAAAAGGGTAACTTTTTTTGGCCAAAAAAATTTGTCCAAATTTCATGAATTTTTTGGGGTACCCAAATGAAATAGGAAGTGGCTAATTTTTTTAGGGAATAAACATATGTTATCCTAGAATAGAAATATGTAAAAAATCTTCATTATTTTGTAAATTACATTTATATCAGGGGCCATATCTAAAGGTAATTTTTTGAGTACTTAGAAATTTCGTAAAAAAATACATATATTTAATATATAATATGATATTTATGCAGGTAAAAATATACCAAAATATCACAAATTCTATAGGGAACAAGAATATATATAGATAGGGCAACTTACGCTTCGGATATATCCACAAAATGGCCACCAACCACACTGACTCAGACTCCCTAATCTGCCACTTGAAATGTAGGAAGGGTATGTCAATTTCAAGGTGTTATTTACTAATCTAATTATTCTTGGATATGCATAAAAATTGTATGGTGGGTTGCTGAATAATTGTCGATTATTTTACGACTATAAAATTAAAATTCTGACCCAAAAAAATTTTTTTGAAGGGAAATAAAATCGAAAAAAAAAATGTAAAACAATATAATATTTTAGCTAAAATAATTTGATGATATTCAATCAAAAAAGAAGTAAACAAAATTTTCCGACAAATAAACATCTAGAGGAATCATTACTCTATTATAGTTCCTTAGTACGTAGTAATTTTGAAAGAAATGTGAAAAAACCAAAAAGTGGCAATCGCAGGAAAATCGAACACATACCTATATATACGCCATATCTGGATAAAAATAAAGATAGGCATGGGTAGCCAGATCATCTAGAAACACTTTCCAACACTATAAATATACAGGTTTTACGGTAACATGACTAAGCAAAAGAATGCAAAACAAATAAAAAGGGGCACTCGCGGAAAAATGGCCAACATTCTAATATACGGCATTTCAGAAAAAAAAAAATTTCAGCCACGTACTAGGCAAACCATCAAGGCACATTTTCCGACAAATAAACATCTAAATGAATCATTACTCTGTGATAGTTCCTTAGTACGTAGTAATTTTGAAAGAAATGGGAAAAAACGAAAAAATGGCAATCACAGGAAAATCGAACACATACCTATATATACGCCATATCTGGCTAAAAAAAAGATAGGCATGGGTAGCCAGATCACCTAGAAACACTTTCCAACACTATAAAAATATAAGTTTTGCGACACTACTTGTCAATTCCTTACGGTAACATGACTAAACAAAAAAATGCAAAACAAATAAAAAGGGGAACTCGCGGAAAAATGGCTAACATTCTAATATACGGCATTTCAGAAAAAAAAATTCAGCCACGTGCTAGGCAAACCATCAAGGTACATTTTCCGACAAATAAACATCTAAATGAATCATTACTCTGTGATAGTTCCTTAGTACGTAGTAATTTTGAAAGAAATGGGAAAAAACGAAAAAAATGGCAATCACAGGAAAATCGAACACATACCTATATATACGCTATATCTGGCTAAAAAAAAATAGGCATGGGTAGCCAGATCATCTAGAAACACTTTCCAACACTATAAAAATATAAGTTTTGCGACACTACTTGCCAATTCCTTACGGTAACATGACTAAGCAAAAAAATGCAAAACAAATAAAAAGGGGCACTCGCGGAAAAATGCCCAACATTCTAATATACGGCATCTCAGATAAAAAAAAAGACATGCACGTGTTAGCCCAACCATCAAGGCACACTTTCTAACACATAAACATGAAAAAAAAAATCAATAATATACGGCAATTCCTTACTACGTAGTAAATTTTTACAAATATTGAAAAAAAACAGAAATTGGCAACCGCAGTTAAATACCCAATATACCAATAACTACGTCGTATCTGACAAAAACAAAGTCACGCATGGGTAGCCAGATCATCTAGACACACTTTCCAACACTAAAAAAGGAAAAGTTTTACGACACTATTTGGCAATATCTTACGGAAAAATGACTTGGCAAAAAAATGAAAAAAAATGAAAAAGGGGCACTCGCGGTAAAATGCCCAACATTCTAATATACGGCATCTCAGATAAAAAAAAAGACATGCACGTGTTAGCCCAACCATCAAGGCACACTTTCTAACACATAAACATGAAAAAAAATCAATAATATACGGCAATTCCTTACTACGTAGTAAATTTTTACAAATATTGAAAAAAAAACAGAAATTGGCAACCGCAGTTAAATACCCAATATACCAATAACTACGTCGTATCTAACAAAAACAAAGTCACGCATGGGTAGCCAGATCATCTAGACACACTTTCCAACACTAAAAAAGCAAAAGTTTTACGACACTATTCGGCAATATCTTACGGAAAAATGACTTGGCAAAAAAATGATAAAAAATGAAAAAGGGGCACTCGCGGTAAAATGGTCCTCGTGGTGATGAACGACATTTTAACTAAAAAAAAAATCATGCACATGGTAGCCAAACAATCCACCAAGACTTTCCACAACTGATAACTTATACAAGTTGCACCATTCTACGACAATTTCATAATACGTAATAACTTTGATAATTATGCAAATTACCTTAGAAGGGTAAACTCGGTCGCGCTCGACCCCGACACGTCTCAGAAATCGGGGAAGGAGTACAGCTACAGCAATGCACATCTGGACACTACTAGAGCGTGTAGGCGAGACACCTACTGCAGGTTGATCACCCACAAATTCAGTCACGGGGGTGAGTCACGTGGGAAAAACCTGTTTTTTTTTTACGCTCGGGGTCGCGTACGACCCACCGTACCTATCCAGGGTTAATGTTATCTTGTACAGCCTTTTGTTGAGACTGTACAATACGTAGAAAGTAAGTTCTTTCTGTATTTTTTCTATCCCGTATATTAAACCTTCATCTCAAGGTGTGAACTACACCATTAATCTCCGTTTAGGAAATTACATAAAGTATTCTAGAATAGAATTAACCTTAGTTTTAATATCTCGGGAGGCTTCAGCAATTGACTGGATAGAAAATACAAGTATGTGTCTTTCCTTCTTTCTTTTATAGCTTTTCTATATAAGCTAAATGTCTCAATATAAGTGAAAGCCTTCACTTGATACTCATGGATTTTTCTTTTCTTTACAGGAGGACCATCCGAAGTGCGGGAGTGTGTTCTGTAATATCCGCAGTAAGAAGTTCTGTGGACATCAATATTGCAGGAGGCACGTAGCATGCGCAGCCTCCAGAGGTGATATCCGCTATTGGGACCCTGAGGTTTGTATAGTTTGTTCTAACCTGATTACCGAGGCTTTTGACGAACCTAAGTCAACAGAGTTAAGGGATGCTGCCAGGGAAACGTTACGATCCTGGGTGAGGGGTTTTCAGAAAAAACACCTCAGGTCCCTACTATCCAAATGAGGAGATGAGGGCCTACCTTTTCCCTAAAGCATCGGCTGATGCAATCATCCGCCAGCCTCAGGTGGAGATACCAATTGCCCAGAATCCGGTAGATTCTGAAGTCTCAGCTGCCCTTCAAGACATCCAATTGGACGATAGGATGTTGGAGGTGTCAGATTCTACTGAGAAGGAGGACCTTCTAGGAGAAGGTCAGGAGGAGGAGCTGTTTCAGGCTCCTCAAGTAGAAGAGGAAGAAATCGACGTAGTGTCGGTTACATTGGTTCCTGACCCAGAACCTATTCCGTCTACATCGTCTGCTATCCCAGATGAGCTGGGAAGGACTCTTTCTTCCATTGGTGAGATGATCCAACAAACTCAAAGGAAGAATGATGAGAAGGAACCTGCAATGAAACTGGAGATACGTAGACTTGCAGCATCACGTGGGCCCCAGAAGTGGCTCAGCGTGAAGGATCTTTCTTTGTGCTCGGATACTAATCCTTGGAGGTATGCCGAACACATGCCAATGACAACCGGGAAGATCGTGATCTCCGAAAGTTGGGAGCAATTCCCCTGGAAGAAGTGGAATTTTGGCCAAACAAAGAATCTTATCCGGACTGCTATGTCCGTCTTAGGAAGGAGCCAGCCTCAAAGGAGGAGACGGAGCCGAAGGAGGACATAGTTTTGGACCATAGTAAAGCTCAGATGTTACTAGCGAGCTCAATGAAAGAGAGGGGCTTCACTAACTCAAAGGTGCCCACCTTGAGTAAGAAGCTTCCCTCCTTTGTGGCCTTTCCTACCAGAGCCTTTCCCTTCTTGGAAAAGGGATATAAGGCAGCCTTAAAGGTGGTGGAGGCAGGGAAACCATGCCCCTCCTTAGAGGAGTGCAAGCCGTTATCTCTGACCTTGCCCTTGGACCAAGAAGACTGGAAGGACGTACACCTTACCTTCTCAGTCGGGAAGCTGAAAGCTGATATTACTGAACGCCAGTTCGGTGAGGCATTTCCAAAACTGTCGGAGGTTCTCTTGGGTAGAGAGCAAGAGACAAAGAAAAGACTTGCGGCATTGATGTCGTTGCAAATGACACTAGAAACGATAGCAAGTGACCCAAAGATCCAGAACATGTTCATGGTTGTGGCCAAAACCCATCTGGCCACAGTTACGAAGGATCTCTATAGCTTTATTAAAGCTAGGAGAGCCTGTAGAGAGTTCGTGTTCGCCTCGGCTGCGGTGAGGCACGACCCGAGGAAACTGATCTCCTCTCGTATTTGGGGTAAAGACCTCTTTCCCAATGAAGTGGTTAAAGAGGTAGTAAACAAGGCTGCCACAGAGAATAGGAACCTTCTCAAAAAGTGGGGCTTAGATCTTAAGAGAAAGTCTTCTTCAGATGAGGGTTTCCAACCCAAGTGGAAGACAAAAAGGCCTAGGCCATCCTCTCGGCTGGCTAAACCCTACCGACAGCATCAACAACAACTTCCTGTGACCGCGGTGCCTCAGATAGTGGCACAACCTCCAACCACGTACCAGCTGGTACCTCAACAAGTGGCAACACAGTCGCCAGTTCTTAACCCAGCCTTCGAAAGGCAGACTTCTTCCTTTCGTTCGAGAGCTAGAGGAACAGCCAGAGGTTCTTCTAGACGCCTTTCAAGAGGAGGGGGATACAGGGGAGGACGCGGTTAAGGAGGCAAGGCCTCAGATCAACAAGAGCAGAAGTAAGATACTTCCAGTAGGAGGGAGACTACAGCTTATTAGGGATTGCTGGACCTTCGATTCCTGGGCCCACAGCCTAATTAAAAATGGACTAGGTTGGAGCTGGAGCAGTCCTCCACCTCAATTTCCTCAATCCTTCCAACACTCATCCCCCGTTCTGGAAGAATATGTCCGAGAACTCTTAGACAAAAGAGTAATCCGGAAGGTTAAGTCCATAAAATTCCAAGGAAGGCTGTTTTCTGTTCCAAAGAAGGACTCAGAAAAACTCAGTGTTATTCTAGACTTGTCGCCACTCAACAAGTTCATAGTGAACTACAAGTTCAGAATGCTCATGCTTCAGCACATAAGTACCCTACTGCCCAGAAGGGCATATACTGTCTCTATAGACTTGTCTGACGCTTATTGGCACGTTCCAATTAATCGTCACCTCTCCTCCTACCTAGGCTTCAAGTTACATAGAAAACTTAAGGCATCAGAGCCATGCCTTTCGGGCTAAACATAGCCCCAAAGATTTTCACGAAGCTCGCAAACGCAGTCGTCCATCAATTACGCCTAAAGGGGGTCCAAGTAGTATCCTACTTGGACGACTGGCTAGTGTGGGCAACATCCAGGACAGAATACATGCAAGCTTCTAAGATAGTGATCCAGTTCCTGGAACATCTGGGAATCAAGATCAACATCAAAAAGTCTCTTCTTTCTCCAGCTCAAAAATTTCAGTGGTTGAGAATCCACTAGAGTTTGGAGTCACATCGGCTTTCCATTCCTAGTAAGAAAAGGAAAGAAATAGCAGGATCTGTCGAGAGACTATTGAAATCAAAACGGATATCAAGACGCGAACAGGAGAGAGTGCTGGGCTCTCTACAGTTTGCTTCGATAACAGATCCAGTGCTAAAAGCACAGCTTAAGGATGCAACAGGAGTCTGGAGAAAAATACGCATCAGACGCGTGAAGATATCTAAGTGACGTTGGCCATATTCCATTTGGCGGAAAGGAAGAAATGGCACCTGTCAGCAGTTCACAATCAAGGGTTCCGCAATGTGACAGCGGATGCTCTATCTATGTTACACCTATAGAGTCAGAATGGTCCCTTGACGCAGGATAGTTCTCCTTCATCTCGAGTCAATTCCCAGAGCTGCAGATAGACCTCTTTGCGACGAAAGACAACAAAATATATCGTTACGTGTCCCCTTACGAGGAGCCGTTAGCGGAGGCAGTGGACTCTATGTTCCTGGACTGGAACAGATGGTCCAGTATCTATCTGTTCCCTCCGCACAACCTCCTTTTGAAGGTCCTCGATAAGCTGAGATTCTTCAAAGGGAAAGAAGCAATAGTGGCCCACAAGTGGCCAAATAGTGTGTGGTTTCCTCTGGCATTGGAATTACGACTAAAATTTGTACCGCTACCGGATCCATCCCTGTCTCAGCGAGTACAGAAGTCGACTGTCTTCGCTCCTTCACAGAAAACACGATGAGAAAAAGATTCGGTGTTTAAAAGTCAGTTTAGACTTTTGGAGGAAACCAAAAGACATTATGAGGCTTCAGGGAAGAGATTGCTATCCTTTGTCAAGGCGAAGAACCGAAAGAAATCCCGACAGATTCCTATTTATCATTCTTCATTCACCTTCATGAGCAAGGTTTAGCAGCCAACACAACTCTGTTGTTCAAGCCTGCCTTGACAAGTCAGATACCATATGCCTTACAGGTCGACCTTTCTTACGACGTTCTTAATGAACCAGCCCTCCAGCGCTTCCAAAGACCCTTTGCATGGTCATTAGATATGATTCTTCATTGTGTATAAATAATGAACAATGAGGAATGTGCTTAGAAGGATTTGAATTTAAGTCATATTTCTGTTTGTACTCGCCTTAGAGTTAGAGAATTGTGGCTCTCTCTAGAAAGGAAGGCCATGTCCAGTTCTTGGAGGGAGAACTGAATCTATTTCCAGACCCAACGTTTCTTTCCAGGAACAAGTTACCCACCAACAGGTGGGGTCCCTAGAGAATCTGCCCTCTGAAGGAAGATGCATCTCTATGTCCAGTGGAGTGCCTAAAGGTCTATCTTCATAGAACTTCAGACTTTATGGGAGGACAGCTGTTCAGAAGAGAAACCCTGGGTTCAAAGTTATCTATAACTATGGGCGAGATTCACCCGGGTTATTCGCAGAACGGATCCAGGCAGTACACCCGTTAGTCATGAACCGAGGAAAGTTGCCTCTTCCATAAAATTTCCTTAATTATATGGACTTTGAACATCCTTATTTGCACACCTGCTGGTAGTCATCCAAGGCGTTCTTTATGTACTATGCGAAGCAAGTGGAGCAACTTATGAGATCTGTGGTAGCAGCAGGTAGAATTCTATAACCTTCTGCTTTAAGTCTGCGAGGAACAGTGTAATTAATTTGGGACGATTAATTAAGAGGGTGCGCGTGTAGTCACTGTATGTTACTACACGCTGAGTGATAGGCCACGAAAGTGTCCTTACGAACTGTTCCATTGACGTCGGTAATCTATAGCATATACGGACACTTGTGCCAAACGTTTTTT
>NW_027169366.1:22500-27500 GCF_036898095.1 Palaemon carinicauda
CTTCAGGAGGTTGCTGTGGCGTCAGATGAGTATTTTTTGTCTCGTAAAGATACTATGAAAGAAACTGTATTTAAGGAAAAACCACGTTGGGGTTGTTCTGGGAGATCTGGTAATTTTAATAACCAAAAGAATGTTTCTCAGAATGTTCAGTTAAATAAGGGTTCTCAGAATGTTCAATCAAATAAGGTTTCTCTGAATGGCCAATCAAAGGTGTGTTACTTGGAAAATAACAGACTTAGTGAGTCGGGTGTTTATGATCCACAAAAGCTGAGGCATTTGACGTGTTTTTTCTGTAACAAGAGGGGTCATACCAAAAGAATGTGTTATGCTTGGAAAAAGGTATGTAACAGTAAAGGTAATCCGGTGATGGCGGTTGAGAAGAGTGCTAGTCAGGGTGGAGCTCTGCCCTCTCCGACTCAATGACTAAGAAAGTCAGAGACTGTTAGTTCTTTCGGTGATTTTCTGGCCGTGGGGGAAGTCTCGCTGGATGGTGAAGGCCAAGGGAGAAAAGTGAATATTTTACGTGATACCAGAGCCGCGCAATCATTAATTCTTAGAGATTCGGTCCCGAATGATTTTGTGTATGAGAATCGGGAGTTTGTTATTTTGAGTGGTTTTCCGGACACGGTAAAATCTTATCCAATTGGTCTATTTCATCTTAGTTGTCCTTATTTTTCGGGGAATATCCGTTTGGCTATTGTTGATAAATTTCCGAATAAAAAGGTGGATGTGGTTCTCGGAAATGAGATTGTGTATGGAAATAAATATGTGCCAATTGTGATTAATCCGGATGTGGAAGTAGGGGTAGTCACTCGTGCTAAGGCAAAGACTGTTGACACTGCAGAGTCAACAGTCGACGTTGATTTGATTAGTTTAGGACGTAGTGATGTATCTGTAGACAGTAGTAGTAGTGTTAGATTAAAACCCAATTGGACTGTTAAAGAACTTGTTTCGGCTCAGAAAAAGGAGTTTGGTAGTCTCCCTATTGAGTCTGGTGAGATAACGAACATGACAGTTCCTATTTTTAAGGTAATTAATAGCATATTATATAGAATAAGTAGACCAATGCATGCCTCGGGGGAGGATTACGAAATTATACGACAGATTGTGGTTCCTGAATGTTACTGTCATGAGTTGATGTCATTAGCTCACGAGAATGTGATGGCGGGACATTTTAGTATTCACAAAACAGTCAGTAGGTTATTAAATAATTTCTTCTGGCCCAAGCTGAAAGGTGATGTTAAAAAATTTGTTAATAGTTGCGAGGTTTGTCAGAGAGTCGGCAAACCTAACCTACCTATTCCAAAGGCTCCATTAATACCTATCCCAGTTGTGTCTGAACCTTTTCGGGAAGTGTTAATTGATGTTGTTGGTCCTCTCCCAAAGTCAAAGAGTGGAAATGAGTATATTTTCACTATTATGGATCGTATGTCTCGGTACACCGAGGCAATCCCCTTGCGGTCCATAAGGAGTGAAAAGATTGTAGAGCATTAATAGGTTTCTTTTCAAAATTTGGTCTCCCGAAGGTAATTCAGTCCGACTGCAGTACTAACTTCACGAGTCGATATTTTAAGCAGAAAATGACTGAATTGGGCATTAAACATGTAACTTCCTCGCCTTATCATCCAGAGTCACAGGGTGCTTTGGAACGTTTTCACCAAACTATGAAAAGCATGTTAAAGAAATATTGTATTGGGAATGGGGCTGAATGGGATAAAAACCTTCCATTCCTCTTATTCGCTTTCCGCTCTATTCCTGGTCCATCTCTCGGTCTCTCTCCTTTTAATTTGATTTTTGAACATTCTGTAAGGGGTCCGCTGGATATGGTGAGAGAGGCTTGGGAGGGAGATGCCCCTGATTTGAATTTGATTGATTACCTTAATAATTTGAATGCTAAATTAACCAGGGCTTGGTCTTTTGCAGGTGAGAATTTGTTGAAAAGTCAGAAGAAAATGAAATTTTATTTTGACAGAAAGACTGTGACCCGTGACTTCGACGTAGGACAGAAGGTACTGGTTCTGTTACCTATCCCAGGTAATTATCTCAAAGCTACTTTCCAGGGACCATGGAAGGTATTGAAGAAGGTAAATAAAGTTAACTTCTTGGTGGAAACCCCCGATAGGAGAAGGCCTCATCAATTGGTACATATAAATATGATGAAAGCTTTCCATGAAAGAGAGAAGGTTAGGCCAATTGCGACTCTTTGTGACGGTAGAAATGACTTGGTCGGTTATAATGCTTCTTTTCAGATGAGCATAATAATGATTCTTTTTCAGAGGACAGGGACTTGAAAGATAGTGAATGGCTGGCAGGTAATGTCGAGGCTTTAGAAAATTTACCTCAGATGTTGGGTCACTTGGGTAAAGATGAGCAACATTCCTTGAGAAATTTGGTTTTAAAATATAAGGACTTGTTTTCTAATGTGCCCGGCAAGACCACGATCTTGCAGCATGACGTGGACGTAAGGGACGCCACGCCCGTGAAGCAGGCTCCTTATAGGTTGAACCCAAAAAAGAATGCGATTGTTGCTAGAGAGGTTGAGTATATGCTCAAGCATAATTTAATAGAGCCGAGTTGTAGTCCTTGATCATCTCCGGTTGTGTTGGTGAAGAAATCGGACGGAGACTATCGTCTTTGTTTCGATTATAGGAAGCTTAATGAGGTGACCAAGGCTGATAGTTTTCCATTGCCTCGTGTGGAAGATTGCATTGATCGCATGGGTCGGGCTAAATACATTACAAAATTTGATTTATTAAAGGGATATTGGCAGGTGCCTTTGTCGGAAAGGGCCAGAAGTGTTTCGGCTTTTGTAACCCAACAGGGGTTATTTCAGTGTAAGGTAATGCCCTTTGGAATGAAAAACGCTGCTGCCATCTTTCAGAGACTTATGAATTCGTTGGTTAGTGGTCTAGAGGGGTGTGTGGTGTATATCGATGACTTGGTTTTTTTAGCGACGACTGGCAGTTGCACCTGAAGAGAATTGAGGCCTTATTCAAAGTACTTAGGAAAGCAGGCCTGGTTATTAATTTAATGAAGTCGGATTTTGCAAAAGCAACGGTGGTATATCTTGGACATGAGAAAGGAGCAGGTATGGTGGCTCCCAAGGAGGCTAACATTGAGGCCATTCGTAAAGTAGAGGTTCCTAAATGTAGGAAAGATTTGCGAAGGGTATTAGGGATGGCAAGCTATTATCGCAGATTCATTCGCAATTTTTCAGACATTGCGGAACCTCTTACTGCTTTATTGAAGAAAAATGTTAAATTTGTTTGGAGTAAGGAGGCTCAGGATGCATTAGAGAGGATAAAACTGGTCCTCATTAGTCGGCCTTTGTTAACAGCTCCAAATTTTGACGCTCTATTTCAGCTTACCACTGATGCGAGTGATGTGGGGGTTGGTGCTGTATTGAGTCAAGCTGACGAAAATAGTATCGTCCACCCGGTGGCGTATTTTTCTAAAAAGCTCACTTTGCCTCAAAGAAAATATTCCACAATCGAGAAGGAGACTTTGGCCTTGATCTTAGCGTTAACTCATTTTAATGTCTATCTCTCCTCCTCAGGTGGGCCCATTAAAGTTTGTACGGACCATAATCCATTAACGTTCTTGAATCGGTACAAGAATAAGAATCAGAGATTGATGCGTTGGAGTATTTTGGTCTAAGAAATCGATCTAGAGTTTAAGCATATCCCAGGTAAAGAGAATATGGTGGCCGACGCATTGTCCCGGCTGGCAGAGTAAATGCGAACGAGATAATTATAAGGGTTTTTCTTCACCTGTTGGTAAGTTCTGTCACTCGTGGTAACTGTTTGAGTGGTAATAATTATTTGTATATGGTTTCTTTTATTTGGTTGAACAGATTATGTAATGTAACACTCCAATGTTGGATGTAGTATTGACGGTTGATTATGATTTGATATGATAGATGGATGTTGACCAAATGTAAGATTATTATTGTTCGTTGATGCATGCAACTGTTATTTTATGGGTTAATTATATCTGTCTTTAATTGCTTGTGGAGGTGGTGAAGTTTATAATGAACTGGTGTTTTTTTTTTTTTTTTGGTTGAATTATGATTAAAACTGAGGTTTTATCAAAATTATCTGGTTATGTGTGGTGGTTTAGGAATTTATGAATGATCCTATATTGGACTCCTTATGTTTCAGGTGATGGTATTTATTACGTTAGTTGGGTATGTAAATTAGGTTAAGATTTTTGTGACAGACTGATTTGTTTATACACCCCTTTGTCAGGAGAGTGTGGACTCCAAAGTATTGTTAATAGTGCGTGAAAGAAAAGTGCTGTGTTAGTGCTGTAACATTTTCTGTGTTCAAGACACTTGGGTGAAAGGTTAATGTGCGGGTGCTATGAGGGTTGTGCTGTGAAAAAGTACAGCTAAGGTGTATGATATTTTCGGGACATTAAATCATAATACCTTCGCGGCTTTGAACAATTCACAAGGGAAGAACCTCCTTTCCCTTCACATATCTTGCCACTCTGGTGTGAACAGCAAAATGGTGTACTATTTATATTTGACGAAGAATGTGGTGTATATTTAAGGTAGCGTATGAGGCATTAAGAATGTCTCCTGTTAGTATAAGTATTTGCAAGTTACCCAGGTAATGAATCCTTTATTTGGACATTATATTTTGTTGGTGATTGGTGTATGACAATTTGGTTTTGAAGTATGTTTTTTTTTTTTAGTTGCCACTCCCTCTCCTCTTGCAACCTAGGTGATCCCATATGGTGATAATCAATTATTAATACAGGTTGGTCTTATGATTTTAGTCCTAGATGAGGGACTTGGTGCAATTATTTGGTGTATGCAATTATTTGGTGTATGGTGTTAGTGATACTTTATATTTGTTAACATTTTCAATCCATTTGTTTGTTGTTTATATTACATTTCAAGTGTGTATATTGTATACTTAATTCCCTTAACTTTTAACGTAAATCTTTGCATTTTTGTCTTGAAATTTGTACTTTTGTCTTGAAAAAAAGTTTTT
>NW_027169366.1:30000-37500 GCF_036898095.1 Palaemon carinicauda
ACGAAGGCTTATACTTCAGCGACGACAGTAGGCCTATAGATGACGTTTAGGCCTAACTAAACCAGGATTCACCAAATTCTCCAGCCAGTGTCAAGACGTCTGAGTTCATCACTAAGTGTTAATGTAGAAACCACGCTTTTGTTTTTGACTGCTTGTAAGTGCCTGTTCAAACCCCTTTTTATGTCTAGTAAAGAAAGAAACCAGCATTCGTATCCCTCACCCACGAAACTTTGCTTATGTAAACTCCTGAGAGAAATTCAATTAATATTAAACTGAAGGAAGAGGTAAGATACTAGACTAATTAAGAAGTTATTGCTAACTAAATCAAAGACATCTTCACAAATGGTGGCATCGTTAAGGGATACTGTGCCGTGTTGTATTAAGTTTGAACTAATACTGGCTTTATTTCAGGAAAGTGCTGAAACCCCCTTTTATGTGTCGAAGAAATACAAAACAATCTCAAGAAAAACAGAGGGAAACCAAAGGAGTCGTGAACCAATGGATATGTGAGTAGTTTGCATGTTTTCGTTCACTCTCTTGTTTTGTATAAATACTGTCTCTCTATAGAATAGGAAGTTAGGGCATTTGTCTCTCGTAAGAAAATTTTGGTGTTTTAATTTTTCCTTTTTTGTGATATGAGTCTGGACAATATTTTCCAAAGACTTACACAATATCAATACGACTTGAGATTAACTGCAGACAGACGGTCGCGAAGTGCTAGTGTAGGAAGACGTCAAAATCTGACTAGAAACCGAAGTTCGAGTCCGGTAAGAGCAAATATTGCCGATATGAATTCCGCTGGGCTGATCACACAAACCACACGGTTTTGTGGAAATGTAAGTAGGGATAATCCCGACAAACAAAGGTTAGAGAAATACAGTGTAGATAAGTGGTTAGCGGACACAGAGAATAGGATCGCTAGTTTTAAAATAACTGACGATGTTGCAAAAATTAAACAGGCAATGATGTTAGTCAACGTAGACGTAGGGGATGCTCACCCTACATTAAACGGTAAGGCCTTTGAAAAAATTACCACTTTCAACGAGTTCAAGGAGGAATGCAGACTATTGTGGCGATCGGCCAAGGAGACCGATCGGTTGTTGAACTTGTATAGGTTTAACTCGGCTAAATTTGAAGGTGATTCCATGCCTAGTCTGTATACCCAGGTTCTGAATCATTTAGGAGTAGTTAAGGAAGACATTTTGTCATTACCCACAATCACGGTAGGAAACAGAATGCAGTTTAGTGAGGATAATAACCAACTGGTGGATTTAGATGAAATTTTGACTTATATGGCCTACGGTACATTGTATGCAGCCTTTGGTGAAAGGGAAAGGAAGGCTTTCAAGGACCTAAAGTTAGATCCTGCCCAGAAGCTCACAAAAACGTTGAGCCAAATCCAGGAAATCATCCAGAAAAACGAGACCCAAATTGAAGAGGTCACTTTTTCGGCAAATACCAAGCAAAGAAGGTATCAGAATTACAGGGAAGATAAAAATAACGAGACCGGTAGGAATAAATATTACCATAAAAATTATCAAAATAACCAGCCCCCTTACAAGTCAAATGAACAAAACAGAGGAAATTATAATGAAACATATAAATCTAGAGGGAATTATCATCATAAGGGAGCTAGACCAAAGAATAGGTATTGCCAGTATTGTCAAAGAGGAGGTCACACAGACCAAGACTGTTGGTACCAAGGTAAGAAACATAATAAACCCTCCGAAAATACTCCTCAGGTACAGGCAAGGGATAACTCAAACCCTACTAATTACTCCGAAGAAAAACAAGGTAACAGAAAGTGACTAGAAGAGCAGGATAGGAGTCCAGGAAATAGGGAAACCAAAGAATGGAAGGATGTTGCAGGTAGCGGAGGTACATCCACGTTGCCAGCAACATATTTATCCTTCCGACAGCAATCATTACCCAAGACAAATATCAAGATAGAAGGTAAAGAATGTCTTAGTTTGTTAGATTCAGGAAGTACTGTAAATCTCATAGGGCTCCATACCTTAACTGATTATTTGAATATACCTATTTCTGCAATTAGGAGTGAGGATACATTAATTCAGGGGATAACTGGCAATCAGCTTAACAATGTAGGAGCCATAGATTTAAACATTGAATTGCTAGAGAAGAAGTGTCAAGTGCCATTTTTGGTTTTGCAAGAAGTAGCATTTCCCGCTCGAGCTTTGATTTCTTTTGCAACAATGCAAGATTTTGGCATAGTTTTTGATTGTCAAGACAGAAGATTAGTTCTAAAGGGAAATAATCAGGAAGTCTGTTTCCAACTTGTTGATGACAAGTCCACTACAAATTTGGCCAATTTGCAGGGGACCGCTTCGATAGTTGAAACACACTCCGGTTCAGAAAGAGAAAGGGAAATCAAAGTAAAATCAGAAGAAAGGGAGAAAGAAGAGAATTTAGCAATTGCACCCAGAAAGGGGGAAATTACTTCTTGTAAAGGCAGCACACATACTAAGGAGAAAAATGTCGACAGAGAATCTGAGAGAATAGATAAAAGGGAATTCCAAGAAGTTTTGCTGCTAGGCACATTGAATTCACAAGAATTAAGACACTTAAGAGAAACAGAATCTCAAAAAGGAGGAGATGAAGATTCATGTTTTTGTACTCAAGTACAAACTGGGGAAATAAGTCTGATCAGCACAGCAGATGCAAACAAAATAAGATTTAGGCTAGCTAGAGATGTAGTACTACTGCCCAATACTCTTACTAGAGTATATTTGATAACCCGCCTACACACTAATAATGATGTAATCTTGACCCCAGAAGGATTACCAGAATATGTCAGAATGGATAACTCATTAGTTCAGATGGAGGGATTAGCCTGTACTACTTATGTCATGAATTATTCTGATAAAAGACTCCATTTGTTAGCGGGTACAGAATTTTGTACAGGAATCGAAGTTACACACAAAATGATTCCGTTAGAGGAGGAAGTATTCTTTACCATAGGAAACATTGATGCAGGAATAGATAGGGAGATAGATAACACCGATTTTCCTGAGTACCGTAAAAGGTTAATAGAAACCTTAAATAAATATAGGCCGGGCATAGCAATTACAGGTGATAGGTTAGGTAGGACTGAGGTGTTAAGACATAAGATAATCCTAGATGATGGAGCCAAACCCTTTTTCATACCTAATTATAAATTACCTATCAGCCAACGTCCAATAGTAGATAAAATGATAGAAGAAATGAAAGAAGAAGGAGTGGTCATACCCTCTAAATCACCTTATAATTCTCCCATGTTGTTGATTCCAAAGAAAGATGGAAGTTACAGATTAGTGATTGATTATCGCAAGTTGAATGCGAACACAGTTCCTGATAGGATGCCCATGCCTGTAATAAACGATGTTTTGGCTCAGTTAGGAGGAGCAAAGATCTTCTCATCCTTAGATCTACTAAGTGGATATTGGCAAGTACCTTTAGACGAAGAATCAAAGCCATTAACTGCCTTCAGCACACATAAAGAACACTTAGAATTTCAGGTAATGCCATTTGGGTTAACATCAGCTCCATTGACTTTTGTAAGGTTAATGTTACAGATCTTAGGAGACATAGAGAATGTGTCAGTCTATTTAGATGATGTCATTATATTTAGCAAAGATATAGAGAGCCATTTCGGAACCATAGAAATCGTTTTAGAACGACTAAGACTGGCAGGATTAAAGATAAAGGTTAAGAAATGTCAATTCTTGAGGAAATCATTAGAATATTTAGGACATGTGATCAGTGCTGATGGATTACGCATGCAAGAAGGAAAAATAAAGGCGATTGTGGAATATCCTGCTCCACAAAATTTGAAAGGTGTAAGAAGATTTTTAGGGATGATAGGATACTATAGACCATTTGTCAAAAGTTTTGCTACTATAGCTAAACCATTGACAGAATTAACTAAGAAGGATGTAGAGTTTGAATGGAAAGCAGAGCAAGAGGAGGCTTTTCAAAAGTTGAAGGAGAAATTAATCCAAGATCCTATCTTAGTGTATCCAGACTTTAGCAAGCAATTTTACTTAGCATGTGATGCTTCAAATACAGGAATTGGAGCAGTTTTGTTACAGAAGGCAAAAACCCGAATGAGGGTAGTATATTATGCAAGTAGAGTCCTGAATGCGGCCGAACGAAATTACAATACCACAGAAAAGGAATGTTTAGCCATTTATTGGGCACTGAGAAAGTTTCGGCACATTTTGTTAGGACACAAAGTAAATGTACTTACTGACCATAAACCCATCTGTGACCTATTTAAGAAAAGAGCTCTCACTAATAACTTAAAGTTTAATCGATGGTTTATTAGTGTGCTAGAGTTTGCTCCAGAATTTAGATACATTCCAGGTAAGTTTAATACTTTAGCAGATGGATTATCTAGAGCACGAGAGGATACTGAAAGAATTATCACAACTAACACTTTTTGTTTCAGCTGTCAGGTCGTAGACTTAGGTTTGGAGAGAGTTAAAATAGAACAAGAGAAACAAGAAAGTATCAGGAAAATAATAGGAGATTTGCTACAAGATGAAACCTCTAGGTCAGATTTTGAATTAATAAATGGGATATTATATAAGAAGGCTAAGGATAGGAGTGCTTGCTCTAGACTATATGTGCCTGACACCCTGACTAAAGAAGTATTAACTCTAACACATACCCACAAGTTGGCAGGACATCCAGGAATCAAAAAGACTCTGAGAACAATAAATAGAAATTATTTTTGGCCTAAGTGCAGCGAAGAAGCAAAGCAATTTGTAAATGAATGTCAAACTTGTAATAGGCATAAAGGTCATGTAAATGTCAGAGCTCCTTTAGAAAAATATCCTAGTAATTTAAACCCTTTTGAGGTAGTTCAGATGGATCATATAGGACCCTTTCCAAAAACTTTGAGAGGAAATAAATATATACTGGTATTCATTGATTATTTGACTCGGTATTTAGAAATTGTCCCAGTCAGAGATAGAACTGCAGTTTCTGTTGCAGAAGCTTTAAAGACCAGAATACTCACAAGACATTCGTGTCCGGAGGTACTTTTGTCGGACAATGCACCCGAATTCACCAGTGAGGTAATGAAAAAGCTTTGTGAATTTTTTGAGATAAAGAAATGCGAGATAACCCCTTATAAGCCGAGTTCAAATGGGACAGTGGAAAGGGCCAATAAGAAGATACTGGATGTACTGCGAACTATCATTAGTCCAACTACAGAAGATTGGGACCTAGCGTTAGAGGACGTTCAGTTTACTTTGAATAACACAGTAAATGAGACAGTAGGAGAAACCCCACACTTTTTGCTTTATGGTTATCAGAAAAGACTGCCAAACTCATTGTTAGATGACGCAAAACCTCCTAGGCACACATATGATTACCAGGACTATATAGCTTGGAAACTGCAAAGAACCTTTCAAATAATAAGACAAACCAGACAATCTTTAGAAAAGGGCCAACAGGTAAATAAGAAATACTATGACACAACTAGTTCCATGACTGACCTGAAGATAGGCTCACAAGTATATATAAAGGTACATGTAAAGGAAGGACCAAATGAAAAGGTATCTCCCAAATTTGAAGGTCCTTATAGAGTGTTAGAAAGGGAAAGGAATAATAAATTTAAGCTGATACACGAACAGAATTTAGATGTAAGGTATGCCCATTGGAATCATATGAAGGTTGTAAAAACTAATCCATGGTCCTCTCAACTTCTACAGGAAGTGGTGGAAAAACTTCCTTCTGATCCTACCCCTGGTGGTCGGTATCACTTGCGAAATAGACATTAAAAGTGGGGCCTTGATACAAAATCATGGAAAAGGTGAACTGTTAACAGATTTTGCTGTAGTAAAAATTAATGTCAATTCAATATTAGAAAGGGAAGAACATTTGAACCAGTTAGATAAAGAACTACGGAAGTGCATACTAACCCATAGTGATTCTGCCTTTGTAGAAGTATTAAGAAATTTACAGGGTAAAATTGAAGACATTGTCAGGCCTCAAAGAAACAAGAGATCTTTGTTACCTTTTGTAGGAAGTGCATTTAGTGCTTTGTTTGGAGTGGCTACAGAAAACGATGTAAAAGGTTTGACTGATCGTGTAGAACTAATCGAGAAATGGGCTAATCAGAAGGGTAATCTTATAAGTACTCTAATAGAAAATAATAATAAGAATGTAGAGAACATAAAAAAGATGGTGGAATTTATTAATCAAGTTAACGTGAATGTTTCTGATAAAATAGGTGACATAGAACAAGTGTTTAAGTTGATTCATGAAGTAGAAATCGAGATTGGTGATCACAAGGAATCTGTGAACGGACTAATAAATGCACAAAAGGGAATACTCAGCCCTGCTATCATTTCTCCAAAAACTTTGAAAGAAATTATCGATTGGTGTGTGGTAAATAGCCATTCCAAGCCTTTGCTAGAAGATATATTTTGGTATTACACAATGTCAACTGTGAAAGTAACAAAAGGGTATTTGTTGGTATTGATCCCCTTCAAGGGTATGAATTTGTTTGACCTATATACAATACATCCTTTCCCAGTTAAGATAGGAAATGCAACAATAATTTGGAACCATCCGAAGGTTCGTCTAGCATTGGATAAGAACAAGTTGTTGATGATTATTTTAGAAGAAGGTGATTTAGAACAGTGTGTGTTGATAAGTGAAAGTCAGTCCATGTGCAATTTTGTGCAAATTAAACAACCTATGAGCAATTTTCCGTGTATCCAAGGTATTTTCTTTGAGAATTATGAGTTGATGAGAGAGTGTAAATTTGAAACTTTTGCTTTGCCATACAGGGCATTACATTTAGGTAATGAGATTTTTGTTTATGTACAAAGTACTAAAAATGCAGAAGTTACTTGTGATGGGAAGACTCAAACATTTCAGTTAGGAAACTTGAAGTCATTTGCAGATTCTTGCTCAGTAGTGATAAATGATTATCTCTATTATGTACCAAGTGTGTTTTTGCATTATGAGTTAAATCAATCTTCCATTGCAAAGAGTTACGAGAACAAGATTAATCATTTTCAGCTAGACAAATTAACAGTGGTAGAAAATGTGGCAATGCCACTTGATAATGATTATGTTCTGTTTTACAAGAAAGATGTTGCACCATTTCTGACTATGTGTAATGTGTTTTTGATTGTACTTATTACTGTGGTAACGTATAATGTGGTGAAGTATTTGGTTTTCAGAAAATTGGAAAGGATTAATGAGTTACTACTAGTTATTACTGGTAAACCTAAAGAATAGGTTTGTTGTTTTGTTGTATGTGAGGATTCTATAAGAATCCTAGTAGCTGGCCGAGTGGTGTCAGACAGATGCTTATTTTTGAGTAAGTTTCATATGCAGAAGGTTTATGTATGTTATTGATGTCTTTATTTGTGGGTTTTGTTAATTAATAGGAAATGGGGAGACAAATGCAGTTAGTAGTAATTGTAAAGATATAGAAAGAGTTGTGGAGAGACAGGAGAGTGAACGGGAGTTAGGTAGGAT
>NW_027169367.1:0-7500 GCF_036898095.1 Palaemon carinicauda
TTAAAAAAATGAAAGAAAGGATAAGCTCTTAGTTCCACAAATAGATACGGGAAAGAAGGAAGCGCCCTCTCTCTCTCTCTCTCTCTCTCTCTCTCTACTCTCTCTCTCTCTCTCACTTTAGTGTTTATTCCGAGATCATGAAACTATAGGCTCACCAACTGGGGTGATCATGAAACTATAGGCTCACCAACTGGGTGATCATGAAACTATAGGCTCACCAAACTGGGTGATCATGAAACTATAGGCTCACCAACTGGGTGATCATGAAACTATAGGCTCACCAACTGGGTGATCATGAAACTATAGGCTCACCAACTGAGAGAGAGAGAGAGAGAGAGAGAGAGAGAGAGAGGGGCAGGTAGGCAGGCAGTAGAGAAGAGAGAGAGAGAGGCAGGTAGGCAGGCTAGTAGAGAGAGAGAGAGAGAGAGAGATAGAGAGAGAGAGAGGCAGGTAGGCAGGCAGTAGAAAGAGAGAGAGAGAGAGAGAGAGAGAGAGAGAGAGAGAGAGGCAGGCAGTAGAAAGAGAGAGAGAGAGAGAGAGAGAGAGAGAGGGGGGGGCAGGTAGGCAGGCAGTAGAGAGAGAGAGAGAGAGAGAGAGAGGCAGGTAGGCATGGCAGTAGAGAGGAGAGAGAGAGAGAGAGAGAGAGGCAGGCAGGTAGAGAGAGAGAGAGAGAGAGAGAGAAGAGAGGCAGGTAGGCAGGCAGTAGAGAGAGTGAGAGAGAGAGGGAGAGAGTGAGAGAGAGTGAGTTTATTTCGTTCCCACACGATGGGGAAAGATGCTGAAATGGCCAGCCCGAAGGCGAATCCTTATTTGGTGTTCCTTTGAGAGTGAATAGGGTTGTTGACCTTATTTCCAGACCTCATTCCCGTCCATTGTCCTGACCAGACACTTGAGACGACCCATTATGCTACAGAAAATACCCTGAATTTTTTGTTCTTCTTGTGGTGGCCGATATTGGTAACGTCCCTGATTGTTGAACGCCAGATTCGGGTTCGAGTCCCGCTCAGACGTTTTAGTTCTTGTGGTCGCTGCAACCTCACCCACCTTGTGAGCTAAGGATTGATTTTTTTGTTCTTCTTGTGGTGGGCGATATGGTAACGTCCCTGATTGGTGAACGCCAGATTCCGGTTCGAGTCCCGCACAGACGTTTTAGTTCTTTTGGTCGCTGCAACCTCACCAACCGTGTGAGCTAAGGATTGTTTTTTTTTTGTTCTTCTTGTGATGGCCGATATGGTAACGTCCCTGATTGTTGAACGCCAGATTCGGGGTTCGAGTCCCGCTCAGACGTTTTTAGTTCTTGTGGTCGCTGCAACCTCACCCACCTTGTGAGCTAAGGATTGATTTTTTGTTCTTCTTGTGGTGGGCGATATGGTAACGTCCCTGATTGGTGAACGCCAGATTCCGGTTCGAGTCCCGCACAGACGTTTTAGTTCTTTTGGTCGCTGCAACCTCACCCTCCTTGTGAGCTAAGGATTGTTTTTGAGTCCCGCTAAAATACTTTAGTTTGTTTGGTCGCTGCAACCTCACCAACTATGTGAGCTAAGGATAGTTTTTTTTTTTTTTTTTTTTTTTTTTTTTGTTCTTTTTGTGGTGGCCGATGTGGTAACGTCCCCTGACTGGTGAACGTCAGACGGGGGTTCGAGTCCCGCTTAAACACTTTAGTTCTTTTGGTCGGTGCAACCTCACCAACTATGTGAGCTAAGGATAGTTTTTTTTTTTGTTCTTCTTGTGATGGCCGATGTGGTAACGTCCCTGACTGTGAATACCTGACTGGAGGTTGAGTCCCGCTCAAACACTTTAGTTCTTTTGGTCGCTGCAACCTCCCCAAACTTGTGAACTAAGGATTGTTTTTTTGTTCTTCTTGTGGTGGCCGATATGGTAACGTCCCTGACTGGTGAACGTCAGACTGTGGTTCGAGTCCGCTCAAACACTTTAGTTTTTTGGTCGCTGCAACCTCACCCTCCTTGGTGGTAACGTTCCTGACTGTGTGAACGTCAAACTGTGGTTCGAGTCCCGCTCAAACACTTTAGTTTTTTGGTCGCTGCAACCTCACCCTCCTTGTGAGCTAAGGATTGTTTTTTTTTTTTGTTCTTCTTGTGGTGGCCGATGTGGTAACGTCCCTGACTGGGTGAACGTCAAACTGTGGTTCGAGTCCTGCTCAAACACTTTAGTTTCTTTTGGTCGTTGCAACCTCACCCTCCTTGTGAGCTAAGGATTGTTTTTTTGTTCTTCTTGTGGTGGCCGATGTGTTAACGTCCCTGACTGGTGAACGTCAAACTGTGGTTCGAGTCCCGCTCAAACACTTTAGTTCTTTTGGTCGCTGCAACCTCACCCTCCTTGTGAGCTAAGGATTGTTTTTTTGTTCTTCTTGTGGTGGCCGATGTGTTAACGTCCCTGACTGGTGAACGTCAAACTGTGGTTCGAAGTCCCGCTAAAACACTTTAGTTCTTTTGGTCGCTGCAATTTCACAATCCTTGTGACCTAAAGATAGGGGGTTTAGGGGAGCGTCTAGGTCTATCTGCTGAGTCATCTGCAGTCATTGCCTGGCCCTCCTTGGTCCTAGCTTGGGTGGAGAGAGGGTTTGGGCGCTGATCTTTGTTATTTCCAGATGGATTTGTGTTTGTATCTCCGAATGTTTGTAAGTTGAGGAACTTCTGTAACCTCCCTGGCTAAAGTTCAGTATTGAGCAACTCAAGACATCTCATTTCTTTTATGGATGAAGTTGTTAATTCTGATGACTTTCAAAATTTTACTTTTTTAGAAACATATAAGGTCTGTATCTTCTTCAATTGCACAAAAAATAGGCTTATTGAGAAAGTCTTTCAAGATTTTCGGTGATCAATCTACTCTGAAGAAGTGTTTTAATTCTTTTATTCTACCCTGTTTTGAATATTTTTCTCCTGTCTGGTCTTCATCTGCCGATTCTCATCTTAATTTGTTGGACAGAAACTTACGGTTTATTAAATTTTCTTATTCCCGATCTAGATATTAATCTCTGGCACTGTCGTTCAATTAGTTCATTATGCATGTTGCAAAAGATTTTTCATAACTCTGACCATCATTTACATTCAGATCTCCCTGGACAATTCTATCCTGTTCGTAATACTAGGCAGGCAGTTAATTCTAATAGCCAGCCCTTCTCCATCACGAGGCTCAATACTACGCAGTACTCTAGAAGTTTTATTCCAGCTGTTACCATGTTGTGGAATGATCTTCCTAATCGGGTGGTTGAATCAGTAGAACTTCAAAAGTTCAAAGTTGGAGCAAATGCTTTTTTGTTGACCAGGCGGACATGAGTCTTTTTATAGTTTATTTATGACATATTTGTTTTTGATGTTGTTAATAGTTTGTATATGATATGTCTGTTTTGACGTTGTTACTTATTTTCGAATGATTTATTGTAAATTTATTCTCTTCATTTATTTATTTCCTTATTTCCTTTCCTCACTGGGCTATTTTTCCCTGTTGGAGCCCCTGGGCTTATAGTATCTTGCTTTTCCAACTAGGGTTGTAGCTTGGATAGTAATAATAATAATAATAATAATAATATACCCTGTATAGCTCTTTGATTTTCATATTAATTAATTCTCCATTTCAAGAAATAAATGAGTAACATTTCGAGAGAAAATTTTGGTCATGAATATATTTGTGGAAAATTTACAAGAATTAGCCATAAATATAGATTTGATTAAATGTTTAGAATTCGTCGCCATTTCAAAGAATAAATGAGTAACATTTCGAGGGGAAAATTTTGGTCATGAATATATTTGTGGAAAATTTACAAGAATTAGACATAAATATATATTTCATTAAATGTTTAGAATTCGTCGCCATTTCAAAGAATAAATGAGTAACATTTCGAGGAAAATTTTGGTCATGAATATATTTGTGGAAAATTTACAAGTATTAGCCATAAATATATATTTCATTAAATGTTTAGAATTCGGTCGCCATTTCAAGGAATAAATGAGTGACATTTCGAGGGAAAATTTTTGGTCATGAATATATTTGTGGAAAAATTACAATAATTAGCCATGAATATATATTTGATTAAATGTTTAGAATTCGTCGCCATTTCAAGGAATAAATGAGTAACATTTCGAGGGGAAAATTTTGGTCATGAATATATTTGTGGAAAATTTACAAGTATTAGCCATAAATATAGATTTGATTAAATGTTTAGAATTCGTCGCCTTTTCAAGGAATAAATGAGTAACATTTCGAGGGAAATTTTGGTCATGAATATATTTGTGGAAAATTTACAAGAATTAGCCATAAATATAGATTTCATTAAATGTGTTGAATCCGTCACAGGATATTGACAATGTTCATGTCATATTCATGTGAATTCTATTCATGTGCTACATATAAATATAACTGAGAATATTAATATGCAATTAATTTGTTCTGCTTAATTAGACCCGTGCAATGATTATGACTCATTCATGTAAATAATGATAGAAGCATTATATTATTAACCAATTCAATCTGAGTAAAAATCGAATTAGCCTATTTTCATAGTTCGGAGATAAAACGATATTCTATCCTTTTTCTCTTCCTCCTATATTGTTACAGTTGTTATAGTTTATGTATCAAATCTTTGTTTTGGTGCTGTTCCTGTTCTTGAGATATTTTATTTTGGTATTAGTTATTTCTCTTGTGTCCTTGTTTTCCTTTCCTCACTGGGCTATTTTCCCTGTTGAAGCCCCTGGGCTTATAGTATCCTGCTTTTCCAACTAGGTTTTAGATTGGGAATTATTAATATTAATAATAATAATAATAATAATAATAATAATAATAATAATAATAATAATACTTTATATTGCGTTATTTCTCCCTGGATATAGAAGAAACACACACTGTTTAATAAAACCCTTAATTTTAATCGGAAATTCTCCGTAAAAATATACTCTTCTCAGCCATATTTCAGTAAAAATACCGGCGACCGTAATTTATACCCTATTTTGTTATTATCTTTTACGGGTTAGTGACCATAATATCACTCCTTTACGACAATATATACATTCTTAAAACGGTAAATGCCCGGCAATATTTATTCCAGTATTTCTACCGTTTTTTAATAGTACAGCTTATATTTGCCTTATTTCTGAAAACAGAAAGTAATCAAAATACTTTCAAGATATATATAAAAAAAATCGCTAAATAAAAAATCAAACCAATTTGCAATATATCTTTAACCATCTATACTTGAGAATGAAGGTGGAAATCAATTCGTTTATATAATCTGCTTTATGGAACTGTAGGAAGAAAAAGGCATAAGATTCAAAAAGATAAATTTAGGGATTTTCTTGAATGACATTATATATATATATATATATACATATATATGTATATATATATGTATATATATATATATATATACAGTATATATATATATATACAGTATATGTAAACGCCTATGTAAATATATATATATATATATATATATGCATACTGTATATATATATATGCATACTGTGTATATATATATATATATATATAATATATATACATATATATATATATGCATACTGTATATATATATATATATATGCATACTGTGTATATATATATGTAAATATATATATATATATATGCATACTGTATATATATATATATATGCATACTGTGTATATATATATATATATAATATATATACATACATACATATATATATATATATACTGTATATATATACATATATATATATATACTGTATATATATATATATATATATACTATATATATCTATATATATGTACTATATATATATATATATATATACTATATATGAAAGATTTTATTCAGCATTAATCGGTTATCAAATTCACCCGATACCGGTGTCTCAACATCTGCTAATGATGGTCCATAAACGCATATGAAATGGAATATGTTTATACGCCCTAATGTTTTCGTAATCATCAGATACGCCTTGTTGCACCGGGATTTGTTCAAGGTTGGGTGGTGTGGGCGGTTGGGTGGGATGGGCGGTTGGGTGGAATGGGCGGGAGGAAGGGATGCCCTTCTCTCTAGACATAATATGCTAGGATTGATTCCATCCCAGGGTTGCCAGATTTTCTAAATGAGAAAAGGCCAACTTCTAATCAACAGAAGCTTTAAAAGGCCAACCTCTAATCAACAGAAGCTTTAAAAGGTCAACTTCTAATCAACAGAAGCTTTAAAAGGCCAACCTCTAATCAACAGAAGCTTTAAAAGGCCAACTTCTAATCAACAGAAGCTTTAAAAGGCCAACCTCTAATCAACAGAAGCTTTAAAAGGCCAACCTCTAATCAACAGAAGCTTTAAAAGGCCAACTTCTAATCAACAGAAGCTTTAAAAGGGCAACTTCTAATCAACAGAAGCTTTAAAAGGCCAACCTCTAATCAACAGAAGCTTTAAAAGGCCAACTTCTAATCAACAGAAGCTTAAAAAGGCCAACCTCTAATCAATAGAAGCTTTAAAAGGCCAACCTCTAATCAACAGAAGCTTTAAAAGGCCAACTTCTAATCAACAGAAGCTTAAAAAGGCCAACTTCTAATCAACAGAAGCTTTAAAAGGCCAACCTCTAATCAACAGAAGCTTTAAAAGGGCAACTTCTAATCAACAGAAGCTTTAAAAGGGCAACTTCTAATCAACAGAAGCTTTAAAAGGCCAACTTCTAATCAACAGAAGCTTTAAAAGGCCAACCTCTAATCAACAGAAGCTTTAAAAGGCCAACCTCTAATCAACAGAAGCTTTAAAAGGCCAACTTCTAATCAACAGAAGCTTTAAAAGGCCAACCCATTAGTTGAAAAAGGCTAAATATATAGTATTTAAGACCAGCCTTTTTTTTCATTTTACTACAGGTCAACCAGTTTAGAATAAAAAGGCCAAATGTGAGGTTTTTTAGCCTGATAAAAGGCCAAACTGGCAACTCTGTTCCATCCATGTGTTTCGTTTTAATATATGTACGACATTCATTGCGTGTACATGTAATTGGATTCTTTGGTGTACTCTAAGTACATTGTACATCCATTGATGCCAACTAATAGCACAAAGTAATGTTTTGTGAATGGATTTAAAGAAATATATATGATGAAGCTGTAGATTTGAGGTTTAAATATTTATTTACATTATATACCTCTACATAGCTAAGGACTATGAAGCGCGAAGTAGATGATGATGAATGGAGAAGTATTGAATTAAAGCTCGAGATAGAGACGACTGGCGAAATCTAACCGAGGCCCTTTGCGTCAATGGGCGTAGGAGGAGATGATGATATGCGTATATACACAAAATACATTGACGTCATTATCAGATGAGTATTTAAAAAAAATTATGAATTCATATAGAGAAATTATTGTATTGTATTTAAATGATACTTGCAAATCCACCATTCACGGGTCGTATATCTATATTCTGCATACATACATAGAGAGAGAGAGAGAGAGAGAGAGAGAGAGAGAGAGAGAGAGAATTGTTTTAAAAATTGTTTTTAAAAGTCTCGTTATTATAAGGGTT
>NW_027169367.1:12500-37500 GCF_036898095.1 Palaemon carinicauda
TGGTTTCCGAGGATTATTTCGGTTGCCGAGGATTATCTCGGTTGCCGAGGATTGTCTAGGTCACCGAGGATAATCCTTTAACCCTTTTACCCCCAAATGACGTACTGGTACGTTTCACAAAACACATCCCTTTACCCCCATGGACGTACCGGTACGTCCCTGCAAAAAACTGCTATTTATAATTTTTATTTTTTTATTTTTTTCAGACCAACCTGACTTCTCTATGACGAAAATTAAGGCTGTTAGAGCAATTTGAAAAATATATACTGCAAAATGTGCTTGAATAAAAAATAACCCCTGGGGGTTAAGGGTTGGAAATTTCCAAAGAGCCTGGTGGTGAAAGGGTTAATGGATAGTTTGCTCATTGACAATCATTCTCTTCATATTAGATGGTCGGTCGCGATGTAAATTCAACCGGATTCATTTCTTTGTTTATTATATCTTCAGTATGTATTAATTCCTGATAAAAATCCAGCAATCTAATTTTCATGGTCTGTATTAAAGTCTGTAGGTATTACTATATTTATAATAGTGATATTTAAAATCAAGTTATTATTATATCACCGGAAATGAAATTATATAGGTTAACACGTTCTTCATTTCCTTAAATTAACAATTTTTAATTGATTAATTTTCAAATTAAAAATTGTATTATGGGGAATATCTTTTATTATTTAAAATTCATTAATGTTTTTTGGAATTGAACTCTATTATCCACTATTGCAATTCCCTATAACTCGTCATAACATTCCTAATTGGTAACCTTTCATTCCCACATTCCAATTCCAGTCTAATCACACCTCTCGTACCTTTCATTACAAACAGTGCAATGCAATTGCCTCAGAACTGGCCATCGACTTTCCTTGAATTCAGGCCACACTCGCGAGATTTCTGCCCACACATTCGAGTCCTCCCCCAAACATACGAGTCCTCCCCACACTTGTGAGTCCTCCCCACACTTGTGAGTCCTCCCCACACTTGTGAGTCCTCCCCACACTTGTGAGTCCTCCCCACACTTGCAAGGCCTCCCCACACTTGCAAGAGTTCTCCCCACACTTGTGAGAGTCCTCCCAACACACACGAATCCTCTCCACACTTGCGATAGTCCTCCCCACACATACGATTCCTCCCCACACTTGCGGGAGTCTTCCCCACACATACGATTCCTCCTCACACTTGCAAGAGTCCTCTCCACACATAAGAGTCCTTCCCACATATACGATTCCTCCTTGCACTTGCGAGAGTCCTCCCCACATTTGGGAGAGTCCTCCCCACACTTGCGAGAGTCCTCCCCACACTCGCGAGAGTCCTCCCCACACTCGCGAGCGTCCTCCCACGCTCCCGTGATTCTCCCCACACTTCAGGGAGTCCTCCCCACACTTCCGGGAGTCCTCCCCACACTTGCGCCAGTCTTCCCCACACTTACGAGTCCTCCCCCACGCTTGGGAGAGTCCTCCCCACACTTGTGGGAGTCCTCCCAACACACATGATTCTTCCTCACACTTGCGAGAGTCTTCCTCACACTTGCGAGTGTCTTCCTCACACATACGAGTCCTCCCCACACTTGGGAGAGTCCTTCCCACACACACGAGTCCTTCCCACACACACGAGTCCTCCCCTCACATATGAGTCCTCCCCACACTTGGGAGAATCCTCCCCACACATACGAGTCCTCCCTACACTTGCGAGAGTCCTCCCCACACTTGTGAGAGTCCTCCCCAAGCATATAAGTCCTCCTCACACTTGCGAAAGTCCTCCCCAAACATACGAGTCCTCCCCAAACTTGTGAGAGCCATCCCCACACTTACGAGTCCTTCCCACACATACGAGTCCTCCCCACACTCGCAAGAGTCCTCCCCACACTCGCAAGAGTCCTCCCTACACTCACGAGAGTCCTCCCCACACATACGAGTCCTCGCCACACTCCCGAGAGTCCTCGCCACACTCCCGAGAGTCCTCCCCACACATACGAGTGCTCCCCACACTCACGAGAGTGCTCCCCACACTCACGAGAGTCCTCCCCACACATACGAGTCCTCCCCACACTTGCGAGAGTCCTCCTCCTCTTTTGAGAATCCATTTTCGCGTTCCATTTGCGAACCTCCGGTGGTGCTGCTGCTATGTTGCAAATTTAATTTGGCTACGTTTGGATTTACGGCTCAGGTAATGGGAGAGACCCGTTTGCCTTTCGTTGTCAATTTCACTTTGTACTGGATGTATTTATGATGCTTCAAAGAACTTTTTTTTTCTATGGGTTAATTGAGAGATTCGAGATGTTGTTTGCTTGTGTTTTTGCCTTGTTTGTTGTTGTTGATTGTTTATTAGTTTTGTTATTTTGTTTTTATATGTCTGAATTCTTTTGTTATTATAAGAATATTCCTTTCGTTAGGGGCCAGGTGAGAATTATTTGGTCCTGTTTTGTATGGAAATAGGTTTTGATTAGCAATAATAATAATAATAATAATAATAATAATAATAATAATAATAATAATATGCTAGTGACGGCTAAATATTTTGACATATGCACAAGGGCGCACACGCACTCCTTCTCACCATGATGGGACTACTACCTCTCTCCTACACCAGGGGGACGAGGAGAGACCGAGTAATTATACGTCCGGAAATGCCGCTGAGCGTGACCGGAAAAAAAATATATGTATATATATATATATATATATATATATGTATGTATGTATATATATATATATATATATATAGAGAGAGAGAGAGAGAGAGAGAGAGAGAGAGAGAGAGATTGCTCTTTATTATATAGGGGAGATGATGAAATAATAATAATGATAATAATAGTAAAGGATAGAAAGCAGGAAAAAATACTAATAAATACTTATCGCTGAAGCTAAATCCGATTTCATCTTACATTTTCCCAGGTTTTTTTTCCCTAATTAATCCTGGGTCAACACAGTCCCCTGTTTCTTTCCCCCTTTTGAAAAACTTCTGAACTTGGTACCAAACTTCCATAATGACTGGCTCTTACAACCTTACATCATTTAAGAGGTAAACACCTTGTTTCCCTTTGGTTTGAAACTCTTCTCTATCTCTTATCGTGTTTTATTTGAAAAGGAAATAATTTGGTTTCTGTTTCACAGACAGCTTGTTATTGTTGGTATTTTTTTTTTCTTTTTTTATAAGTCTTTCATCACCATCATCATCATCATCATCATGATTATCTTCATCATCATCATCATCATTGTCATAATTATCAGCATCATCATTTCTTTTATTGTCGACGATACAGTGGTTATTCTCTTATTTTCTTCAGTTGTTCGAGCAAAATATTATCTCTAATCTTTATATTTATAAATTTCACATGTATATATATATATATATATATATGTATAGGCTATATATATAAATATATATATATATATATATATATGATGACATTTCTGAGACCTTTGTTCTGCAGTGGACTAGTAACGGCTGATATATATATATATATATATATATATATATTTGATATCTTCCCAACGTTAATTCGATATTGTGTTCAGTATGTTGCATATTTCAACTACCACAATCTTAATTATAATAGTGATTCACTAAAATAAAACTTGGAATTAATACATGATTCTAATGTTCTTTCCTAACTTAGGTCTTTTTTTCATGTGTAGAAGATAATTCTATGTTTATTTAAATGTTTTTTATGTATTAACTAATTCAGGACCACATAGTAATTATGAGGATTTTGGATTTCTTAAAGACTTTTTGATATATCCGCAGAGATTCCATTTGCTTTTGGATAGAGCGAATTAGTTTAAACGTTTAGAGAGTTCTTATGATCATGTACCAACCGTGTGTCACACGATCGTACATAAATTACTTTGTATATATTATGCTTATATCTGCGCTCTTCCCTCGCACTAAAATGAACCTGAATAATCGTGTCTGCGTGTTTCCTCTGTAACATTGTCTGTCTCTCGAACATGTTATGTCCTGTTGCCTTGAGGTTTTGTATATAAAGGAGAGTGTTCTTTGATAAAGGACTCAGTTGATTGCATCCTGCCTTTGAGTCATAACCTTGGTCTCGGCCGTCACAATCTTATCTAACATATTTTTGAATTCGTTTGCCCTGTTACTGTACACTACATCCGCTGGAAGTCTATTCCAAATACTTGCTATTTTGTATATAAAGAAATTGCCACATTGAGTGGTTTTGAATCTTTTCAATTCCAGTTTTTATCTGTTATTATTATTATTATTATTATTATTATTATTATTATTATTATTATTATTATTATTATTATTATTATTATTATTATTGTTTGCTAAGCTACAACCCTAGCAGTATGCTATAAGCCCAAAGGCCCCAACAGGGAAAGTACCCCATTGAGGGAATGAAATGAAGAAACATATAAGCTACAAGAGACGTTATGAACAATTAAAATAAAATATTTCAAGAACAGTAACATTGAAATAAATCTTTCATATATAAACTATAAAAACTTCAAAATAACAAGAAGAAAGATATGTAAAATAGTCTGCCTAGTGTACCCTCAAGCAAGATAACTCTATCCCAAGACAGTGAAAGACCATAGTACAGAGGCTATGGGACTACCCAAGACTAGAAAACATTGGTTTGATTTTGTAGTGACCTCCTAGACTAGATGCTTACCATAGCTAAAGAGCCTCTTCTACCCTTTCCAAGAGGAAAGTAGCCACTGAATTGATTTGTCCCGCGTGTGGTGAGGTTGTTGTAGTCTACATTTATTATTCCTTTAAAAAATGAGAGAGAGAGAGAGAGAGAGAGAGAGAGAGAGAGAGAGAGAGAGAGAGAGAGAGAGAGGAGAGAGAGAGAGAGAGAGAGAGAATGTTTGCCATGCTTTTGTTCCGATGTCCTTCAATCTTTATATGTTGTTGTGCCGACACCAGTTATCAACACAGGTTTCTTTTCGTACCGCAAAGGTTTCCTTTCCTGTTTGGTGGGGGGGGGGGGGGGGATAAGTAGTTTTCAATTTGCGACTTTGTTTTGCAGGCAGCGTTGCCAATAGCAGCTCTTCTAGGAAATGGACACTAAATCAAACCATTGTTCTCTAGTCTTGGGTAGTGCCTTAGCCTCTGTACCATGGTCTTCCACCGTATTTGGTTAGAGCTCTCTTTTTTGAAGGAACACTCGAGCGCACTATCCTATATAATTTCTCTTCTTGTTTTGTTAAAGTTTTTTATAATTTATATAGGAGATATCTATTTTAATGTTGTTACTCTTAACATATTTCAATTTTTTCCTTTCCTCACTGCGCTATTTTCCATGTTGGAGCCCTTAGGCATATAGCATCCTGCTTCTCCAACTAGGGTTGTAGCTTAAGAGGTAATAATAATAATAATAATAATAATAATAACACAGCTTTACCTGCTAATGTTTAACTGTCAGACATCTCCTTAGCTTCCCGTGAAGTGTACCGGAATTAATGAAGCCAACTGTACCAGAGACAATTCGATTTTCCTGGCATCAGAGAGCGTTATTTTTCTGGAATCAGAGACTGAATTTTTCTGGTATTTTATAGATTTTATATTTTTTGAGTTCCTAGATTTTATATTATTTTTGGTTTCGTTGTATTAATATTTATTTATGATTTTTTAGTTTATATATATATATATATATATATATATATATATATATATATATATATATATATATATATATATTTTTTTTTTTTTTTTTTTTTACTTTTTAGGTTCTATATTATTTTGGGTTTTGTAGTTGTATTATTTTTTTTTTTTAGATATGATATATATTTTTTCTATATTCTATTCATCTCTGGGGAATCTTCCTCTGGGAGCACAGCATACTAGAAGAAGTCAGACTTGTCTTTTCTGCATTTGTCCACCTGACAAAAAAAAGAAAGAAAGAAAAAAATTACCTACGTGATAACGTCCCTGACTGGTGATCGCCAGACTAGGGTCCGAGCAAAGCTCAAACTCATTAGTTTCTTTGGTCGCTGCAACCTCAATTCTTGTGAGCTAAGGATGTGGGGTTTGGGGGAGCCTATAGGTCTACCTTCTGAGTCATCAGCAGCCATTGCCTGGCCCTCCATGGTCACAGCTTGGATGGGGAGGGGCGGCTTGGGCGCTGATCATTTGTATATGGTCAGTCTCTAGGGCAGTGGTTCCCAACCTTCTTCCAGTGGTGACCCCATTTCAGATTGACCATACCTTTTGCGACCCCACTCAAATATCAAGGCTACCTTTATATTCTTTTTTAGATAAAATAATATAATTGATTAAAGTACACTATTTATCGTTGAATAGCAAAAACCCAAAAATGCACCTATATATGATATATAATTTCTTTATATAAGACACACTGCATAATAGAATGTTATTGATATGAGTAACACGAGCATTATCTTGATAATAAACAATGATGTCATTCATGTGATGGTTAGAACTGCTTTTCCATCGCCAGTATCTCAATCCGCAGTGATGTTTTCGATAAAGCACAACGTAGTTCATCTTCAGCATGGAGATTAGTTCTCAGCTTCGACTTTATCAAAAATACAAATGAAAAGGTCACTTCACACACATGTCGAAGAAGAGGACATAACATTTTAAGCATACCTTCAGCCAAATTTGGATATCGACGTAACTGCTTTATCCAAAACTGAATCTCTGTTAGGGAATCAAAGTCAGCTTTGGCAATGTCTGATCTAATAAGATCAGTAGATTCCTCTGCATATCTTTCAGGAACATTTTCAAATGGTTTATTTGAGGTAACGTGTGGGATAACTGAGGCTTTTCTGGAAAATATTGGCTAAAGTCCTCTTTTAAGGTCTCTAAGAAGAAAAATGAGTTAACTTTGAAAACTGGTTGAATGGAATATCAGTGTCATTTTATTCAACAGATGCATTTAATGTGGGAAACATGCAAAAAAATTCTTTTTCTTCATTTACTCCAAAAGATCCCGCTTCTTTTGGAAGGCATTTAGTTCTTCTTTCTGAAGGGGATGATTAAGGGAATTAAAAATTATGAAAAATCTATTGAGTATGCAGTTTTTGCCCAATTACTCATATCTCCTAATAAACTGGAAAGCTCTGTTCTTCCTTGCCGAAATAAGAATTATCTCACCTCACTATTCAACTAAAAGGGGATTACCTTTTGGTAGCAACCTTACTCAAGTTTGTAACATAACTTCATACTTAGAATCCATTTTTATGACACTTTAGCAAACAAGTGGTTGTTCAATGCATTTGACTTTATAAAGTTAACTGCTTTAACAACTGATTCCATAACTTTTCAAATATTTGGCAATGTTTCTGCAGAAAATACTTAACGATGTATCATGCAATGAATTCCAACAACTTCTGGAGAAATATTCTTTACATCCTGTTGAAACTCTTATCTACAACCTAGCATAGAATGTGCACCATCAGTACACATACCACCGACATTTTCCCACATCAATCCTCTTTTATAAGAAATTATCTTTTTTTTTCTTTAAATATACCACAGCTTTAGTTGTTTCTAATGGTCTGCAAGAAAGAAATTCATCCTTAAAATCACCATAAACTAATAACCGAGGAATATTACCTATAACTATAAACACAAATGTGTTTGCATTTGTGTCTTGCATATATATATATATATATATATATATATATATATATATATATATATATATATATATATATATATATATATATATATATATATATATATATATATATATATAATGTGTATGTATGTATGTATGTATGTAGTGCACACACATGCATATACACAGATACATATACATACACATTTCTCTCGTCCTCTCTTTCATTTACATTTTTTTTTAAAGGAATTTTAGACTATTCTACGTATCTGCATTTTAAGTAATCACCAACAACTCATTTGTCATTTCTGTCTTATATACGCATGTCTTACTGCAGCTTAGGTTTATAAACAACAATATTTTCGGCATATATGACTATTTTGAGTTTCCTAATTTGTAGTCAAAATATAGTTTTTAATAAATATCATAACTAATAGATAATTCAAATATCTAAAACATTCTATCACACGAATACAAATAAAAACCTCAGATATAAACTTAAATAATGAAGTTTATAACAATCTTAAACAAACCAATGCTCCATACCTATAAATTTCCAAATACAAATCTCATTTTTTGTTCAAGCCGACTGGTAGCACAGTGACACAGACATACCAGATGCAATCTATTTAATTAACAAAAATTATCAGAAATAGGCATATGAATATATATATATATATATATATATATATATATATATATATATATATATATATATATATATATATGTGTGTGTGTGTGTGTGTGTGTATATATGTGTATATATATACATACATACATATATATATATATATATATATATATATATATATATATATATATATATATATATATATAACACAGGATGGGACCAGATATAAAATACAGATTTGTTAAATCTATGGATAAACCCTATAAGTAATTTCCCCAGAGATAATCGTTCTTATTAAATCTTCTCTGTACAAAATGATCTGAGAAAGGCCAATAGACAGCAATGTAATGTATGTACATGTGAACGATCGGCCCAGTTGATCGTCAGATTAAGGTATATGCAAAAAAGGGAAGCAACTCAGTTTTAGTATGGTCATTCTATCCTTTCTTTTTATATTTGTATATACCACCTTAGGTAAGAATGGGGAAAATTTTAGGTAAAGCCTACTGAATCCTCTTCATTCAATGCTATCAGCCAACACCTTTTAGATTATTATCATGCCTTCACGACCCCAAGAAAATTGCTTGCCGACCCCAATTGGGGTCGCGACCCCAGGGTTGGGAACCACTGCTCTAGGGCATTGTCTTGCTTGCTAGGGCAATGTCACTGTCCCTTGCCTCTCCCATTCATGAGCGGTCTTTAATCTTTTAAACAAGTGAATTTTCATCAAGGAACAAAGCATAATACATCAAGTCAGACTTCTTCACTCTGCTGAGTCCATGTTTGCATAATGGTCTTTCACGCTCCTGGGAGAGGGTATAGTCATACCCTGGTGAGATGGGGTCCCGCGAGAGATACACTGAACACAGTCGCCAACAAATTGCTGAACCAGCGGGTTGTAGTTAGGAAAGGGGGACAGGGTTGGAAGGGTTCAATGTTGAAAATTTTGCCGAAAAAAAAAACCGTGAAAATCGTGGAGTAAATGCTATGCATTTGCCTTTTTGAAAACGTGTATTGACGCAAAGAAGAGATATTACGGTCACAAACCCGTTAAAGGTAATAACAAAGTAGGGTAAAAATTACGGTCGCCTATATTTTACTGAAATACGGCTTAGAACAATATATTTTTACGGAGAATTTCCGATTAAAATTACTGGTCCCCCCCCACTTTTTTTTTTTTTTTTTTTTTTTTTTTTTTTTTTTTTTTTTTCCCTAACAGTATTGATTCTGTGTATGAAGGATGCTATTCCCCGTTCCTGATACCGGGCATATTCGTCCGTGATAAATTCCCTTTGATAAGAGTGCCTTTGATCAACATTCAGTTTTGGATTATGGCTAATCCCCTCGCTGTCAACACTCCTATGCTCTGAATATACACAACCCCTTTGATTTGGTCTTCGTTCTCGTTATGATGGCTGTCAGTCATTTCCTATCCCACATTGCATTCAATGCATTCAATGCATGTGTTCATATTCGAAGTTATCTTTTGATGTAAGCTGTTGAAAATATTATTCCAGTATGATCTCTCTCTCTCTCTCTCTGTCTCTCTCTCTCTCTCTCTCTCTCTCTCTCTCTCTCTCTCTCTCTCTCTCTCTCTCAGTTCACATTTGGATAACTATTTGTTATAGGCCTGAGTGGAAGAGTTGGGAATGTTATGGGCGCGTTTTTTTAGAAAATGTATGTCTCTATTGACCCTAGTATTTGATTAGGCAACTGGTTATTAGTTAATTGTGTTCCATTTTCTGTAAATAATATATATACTGTATATGTGTATATATATATATATATATATATATATATATATATATATATATATATATATATATATATATATACATATATACATATATGTGTGTGTGTGTATATATATATATATATATATATATATATATATATATATATATATATATATATATATATATATATACATATATGTATATATATATATATACATATATACATATATGTATATATATATATATATATATATATATATATATATATATATATATATATATATATATACAGAAGAACCTACATTTCAGCCTACAATGGGCCACTGACTATTTGTAATTTTCTTAACCACCTTCATTTAAATACGTGAATCCTGATAGTATTTACCAAGTGTGGTTACAGGAAACAATTTTAGATTTTGGGTGAATTTTATATCTTAACAGATACGTGTAAAGTGACGGTTATGATTTTCTATTAGAAATTAATAATCTCAATGCCTTTGTCTACAGTAAACGTAAAGATATTGTATAAATAAACATTGTTACATAGACATTTCTTGTCATGTACTCCATCCCATGTATTTTTAATGACTGTCGTGGGAATTTTGTTGATGGTGCTATTAATTTGACTAGAACATTCATACCTTGACTTTTGTTGCTTGTAGCATTTCATTGTGAGAAAAATCTTGGGTTTAGATATGAAATTTGGAGGAGAATCGAACACCCTTTCTTTTGCCTCCATCTTAAGGCAAATTGATCAGATGATAGTGGTGGATGGAAGAGATCACCCTTAATTAATATTACCTCCATCTTAAGGCAAAATGATGAGATGATAGTCAGTGAGGTATGAAACTGCTCCAGCAAATCTAAGGTTGTGTTAGCTAGTCTCGTTCCATCATCCTACTTCTCAAAACGCTAGAAGATAGACGATGCTTAACAAAGATATATCCTTCATGAAGGTTTAAAGGTTTAGATGCTGCTCATGAATGGCAGATGTAAGGTACAGTGACATTGCCCCATCAAGCAGGACAAAGCCAATGAGACTTGACTATATTACATATGATCAGCGCCCAAACACCCCCTTTCCACACAAACTAGGACCAAGGAGGGCCAAGCATTGGCTGCTGATGACTCGGCAGATAAATGTATAGGATACCCCAAAACCCCCATCCTTAGTTCACAGAGATGGTGAGGTTGTGGCGTCCAAAGGAACTAACGAGTTTGAGCAGGACTCGAACCCCAGTCTGGCAATCACTAGGCAAGGACGCTACCATTAAGCCAGCACAACCATAAGCCCAATAGGAATGAAATCAAACACCTTCTTTTCTTATATACATATATATTTAATGTCATTCAACACCATAATGCTATTCGAAATGACACAACGACACAGGACATGCGCTGTAGAGCTGTTACCTAACAGTAGTGGATTAAACACTACTACGGACGCACTGCGTTTAAGAGGCTGACGTCACAACATCGAAAACACTGGGTTTAGCTGTTAGTTGGATATGGGTTTTTTTGTATTATAAAAACAAAATAGAAACGTTTCAAAATAATAGGTAGCTATGACGTCATTTTTGGAACCATCTAATGCACTTAGATATTTTTATCTAGAACGTTTTCTGTTTTTATCTCTTTTTGGGGCAGTTAATGCTAATAGTACAATCACTCAAAGTTGGTGAAGGTCCGGGTGTTTGAGAGAGATTTCCATTTCACCCCTTTCTGGACGACGGGTGTCTGGGGGAGCATGAAATAGGTCAGATATTCAGCTATAGGTTTCCTGCTCTTAGACACCTGTCGTCCAGAAAGGGGTGTAATTGAAATTTCTCAAACACTCGGACATCCACTAATTTATATGAATGAATGTACCTATTACCCTATATCCTAATTGAAAGACCCGTATTTCAAGCCAATCAAAAGCCTATGGGCTTCTCGGAAAGAAAAAGCCCACGCAGTTAAAAAGACCAATTAATATAATACCAACAAAGGCCTATCAAAGATTATCAACACATATACATTGGACATGATAATCACATATATAAGCATAAATATTCAATTGTCTGGTATTTATCTTTCTCATCTTTTTCTACATTCATATAGTTTCTATCATCTTCTTTAGATGATTATTTATATCCTTATCATCTTAACATTGAAATATGTTTCTTGACTGTTTAGTGACTTCGTTTACCGACACCAGTTCTGTAAACACTCATGAATTCGATGTAAATTTTAGCTTTTGTATAAATATTCACAGTGAATATATTGTTGATTTACTCACACGAAACTCTGGCATACAAACTAAGTAAGTGAGGAACATTTAAGGATTAATGTGTACATCATCAGCTACTTTGTAGACATAGATTTTCACGTCTAAACATTTGATAGATGTCTAAACACTGGCCGTTGAAAGTGCACCTTGAACACTACACTTCTTTATGACGTTGTGGAAAGAAATAATTCAGGAATATCTGGTATCTGGCAGAATTATATATATATATATATATATATATATATATATATATATATATATATATATATATATATATATATATATATATATATGTATATATATTTATTTCATGTGACTTTTTCTTTGGATTCTTTTTTTATTATGAACTTTTTTTACCCTCTCCTTTAAAAATCAATAACTAATTTTAAGCCTTTTTTCATGATCAACTAGACGATGTAATAAGTTGGAATGTCAATGAAATGTGAGATTAATCAATATATATATATATATATATATATATATATATATATATATATATATATATATATATATATATATATATATATATATATATGCACACATATATATTATATACATCAATATGTATCTATACATACAACATATGTATAAATGTAAATACATATACATACACACACACACACACACATATATATATATATATATATATATATATATATATATATATATATATATATATATATGTATATATATATATATATATATATATATATATCAACATCAACATATTTCTCCTTATAAAAATTCGTTAAATCAAAGCCTAAAACAATTAAAAGCTAAACTACCTCATCCTCATACTCCAAAGCCTTATATTAAACATTTGAAATGGATGGCAAGTCATGAATTTAGGATTAAAAGAAGAGAGTTTAATTAGACATTATACGCTGTAATAAAAAAAAAAAAAGAAGAAGAAGGAAATGATTACATTTTCATAAGTACAGCTTCGAGTTTTGTAGCCTGTATTGATTCCATGATTTGGTGCAACCTTCGGATATTGACATTGCTTTGCTTATAAGGATTGTTATGTGGTCATGGCTTTGGATATCACTTAGAAATTTGCTTGTAGGAAAATCTCTGTTTCATATTAGTTTAGATCAGTTTATATATATATATGTATATATATATATGTATATATATGTATATATATATATATATATATATATATATATATATATATATATATATATATATATATATATATACTCACGCAAACAGTACTATATGCATGTATATTAATGCTGCATATCTGTAATGTACATTATATATATATATATATATATATATATATATATATATATATATATATATATATATATATAATGTTTATATAGACTGAGATATGTATTTATATACGTATACATATATATACATATATATATATATATATATATATATATATATATATATACATATATGTATGTATGTGTATATATATATATATATATATATATATATATATATATATATATATATATATATATATATATATATATATATATATATATATATATATATATATTCAATAATTCTTTACAATTTCATCCGTTCAAAAAATAAACACTCTATTATTAGATACGCACACAGTGGAATATTTTTCTATGAATATATACACAATAAATAGCACAAGTCACATACAATACACTATATAAAACCCTACGTTTTTATATGGCACAGGAAATATAACACAGAATGATTGCAAGCCAGGAATTTTCTTAGAAAATGTTTGTTCAGAAATTTTCCTGAATATTTTTGCCTTGAAAATACTGCAAAATATATTAAATGTATTTTCAAAATTTATATAAAACAGATTTAAACATATCATAGAGGAGAAATTTTTAATTGGTATTGACCTTTACAGCGTTTTATAATGACAAATTTTCATTATATTTTGAAAATTTGTAAAAAAAAAAAAAGAAAAAAAAAAAAAATATGTGATTTCAACGTATGATAAAGGACTGATTTTTAATTGATGGTAACATCAATGGTTTTTTTTATGATAAAAAATCTTCATTATATCTTGAAAATTTATCAAAAAGGGTGATTTTAACATATAAAGAACTGATTTTTACTTGATATTAATATCAATAAGATTTTTTCATGATAACAAATTTTCATTAATTCGTATAGTTATTTATTTCATCACAGCAACATTAATAGGGTTTTTGAATGTCAAAAAATTTTCATTAAGTCGTTAAAGTTATTCATTTCATCACAGCAAATAATTAATTATTTAGAATACCTTATTTTGCTACAGAACCTCTACAGAATTTTCCTTTATCTCTGAACGTTTTTATCTTTGATCAACAAACCAGATATTATCACTTTTAGATTTCATGTTTTTCATCTAGAAATTAATGCTAATAATTAACAAATATTCGATAATAATGAAAAAAGTTTGATAGTATATATAATTACGTTGATAAAATGAAAATTCAGTTGCATTAATCATTTTTATATATTAAAAAACCTTTTTTTTCATATAAAAAATTAAAAGTACTGTAAAAGAGAGTTTGATGAACCAGATATTAGTTTCAGATTTCTTTTTTTTTTTTTTTTTTGTAAATAGTAATGAAAAAAATGACGTTTGCAATTAGAATATGTATTTACAATTGATAAAACGATAATTAAGTTGTTTTGATATATATATATATATATATATATATATATATATATATATATATATATATATATATATATATATATATATATATATATATATATATATATATATATATATATATATATGTATATATATATACATATATCATATAAAAAACATTTTCGTGTTCCTTTTAATTTAAATGAAAAATATATACGTTTAGAACATGTAATTACAATTGAACAAAAGTCAGCTGTTTTGATAATTTTTATATATCATAAAAAATATTATATAAAAAAAAAACACACATCATATTATGTTTGATATTATGCAATACATCAACACGATAGTAGAATGTGGACTGACTTACATTTTATGAAATTGAATACCTGTAGTCTAATTTAGTATATTAATTTTCTGAATGTCAGTAAATGGAATTGATAAATAATTTTGGGTCATTAAAAAAACATAAATTAATACGCAATGTCATGTGCGCTGATAATGACCAGGAAGCCAAGCTTTACATTTTAGCGTATACACACACACACATATATATATATATATATATATATATATATATATATATATATATATATATATATATATATATATATGTATGTATATATCACATATATATTATATATACATATGTATATATATATATATATATATATACATATACATATATATATATATATATACATATATATATATATATATATATATATATATATATATTATATATTATATATACATATAATATATATATATCATGTATATACGTATATATCTGTATATATACAGTATATAAACGCGTGTATATTAGTGTTTTCGAGTGCTAACTAAATTAATATAAAGCCAATTCGTCTTGGCATAAAATTTATCTTAATTTGTGCGGTCAGGTTCAAGTGTGGCTAACTATACCTCATGCCAATGGTTGACCAGGTAACACTTCACACTTCACACTTCACACTTCACGGACAGACAAAGCGTAAAATATCGAAGCGTCAAAATAATGAAGCGTTTCTCTCTTATGTAGAGCTTTAGTAGTTCCTTCTATGGATATTGAATGACAATTTAAAGAATGCATTGTTTTCTAGCCACTTTTCTTAATGAAAAATTGGCCTTGGGCAGTATGATATCTTTTTTTTTTTAAGTGGTTTTTCTACGTCATTTTCATTTAGCTGTGAAACGGTCGCTGTCATTTAGTTTTATCCAAAGAATCTCACTTGGACATCTCTGTATTTTTTTTAAATGAGTGGCACTTGTACGACACTTTTGTTACTTGTGAGAGTGCCATTTTAACACTACTTTTTTATTGAGAGAGTGCCACTTTGACACCACTTTTTTATTTGAGAGAGTGCCACTTTGATACCCCTTTTCATTGAGAGTGCCACTTTGACACCACTTTTTTTTTATTGAGAGTGCCACTTTGACACCACTTTTTTTTTTATTGAGAGTGCGACTTTGACACCACTTTTTTTTTTATTGAGAGTGCCACTTATAGTGCCACTTGGATACCACTTCGTACTCGAGAGTGCCACTTGGAAATTGCTTTTCGAATGCCACTTGGACACAACTTTTTGAGTGCCACTTGGACACCACTTATGTAACTTAAGAAGGTGCCAATTGGACTACTTTTGTTAAATGAAAAGTCCCACTTGGACACCTTTTTTCTTACTTATGAGTGTGCCATTTGGACACCTCTTTCCTTACTTAGGAGAGTGCCAATTGGACACTACTTTTCTTAGGCGAAAGAGTCCAAATTGGTCACATCTTTTCTTAACCTAGAGAGTTCAAATTGGACACCACTTTTCTTAATCGAGAGAGTCCAAATTGGACACCACTTTTCTTAATCGAGAGAGTCCAAATAGGACACCACGAAAAGTCGAGAAAGTCCAAATTGGACACCACTTTTCTTAATCGAGAGACTCCAAATAGGACACCACGAAAAGCCGAGAAAGTCCAAATTGGACACCACTTTTCTTAATCGAGAGAGTCCAAATTTTGACACCACTTTTCTTACTTAAGAGAGTGCCACTTGGACACCACTTTCCTCGGTGCTGCCATAATCGACAACCAGTGTCGCCTCTGCTCGTCGCCCCTAACGTGACATCCTAGAGATAGTTTTCCAACGTATCTGTCCTGCTTCTTGTTGTGACCTACGTCGTGAAGAGGGGAGCTCTGGTCGTTGGGATGTTGTGCTTGAAGGTCGTCAGGAGGACGAGAGGCGTCCGAGGGTGTTGGAGTCACAGCGATTCGAGGTCTTGTGCACATCACCAGCAGGAAAGTGACGTGTTCAACCTGCAGAGGAGGAAGGGCGTGAGGGTTAGAATAAGCATAAAAAGGAGTCATGGAATTTTTAAGCATTGGGGTATTTTTTTTAGCGTTTTTGGGGGCAGGTTTAATTCGTGGATTTATTAAGCATAGTTTGGCCCATATTGGGATGAATTTTGAACGTTGGTGAAGAGGTCAAATAAAGATTTTTAACGGTGATCTTTGACTTTAACATGTATTAATTGGCGTGGATTTTCATACTCTCAAATGTGCACCAAGTTTGAAGTCTCTGTAACAACGATTTCCAAATTTATGGCTGATTACGCGAATTGGACATTTTGATTGACTGTGACCTTGATCTTTGAACTAGACCTTCCAAAATTTAATAATTTCCAGCGTTTTACAAAAAAATTAATCCCTGCAAGTTTCATTACTCTACGATTAAAATTGTGGCCAGAAAGCTATTCACAAACAAACACACACACAGACAAACAGGGGGTAAGACATAACCTCCTTCCAACTTCGTTGGCGGAGGTAATATCAATGAAAATACAAGAGCAAAGAAAAATACCCCCAAAAGTACTAACCTGTGACTGAGGCAAATCAAAGATGAGGGTTTCATTCCAAACGGGTGATGCAGTCCCAGGCCTCCATGTTGTTTTCTTCTTCTTGATAACACGACCCGAACCACTGATGAGGAGGACTCGGATGTAGGGACCTGTGAAATTCGAGAACATATTTGTTTATTTAAAGCACATTTTGACTTACGATATGTATTAAATGCTACGATTTCTGTTTTCATAATGATTTTATGAAAAGGTGAGGTTGCAGCGACCAAAAAAAACCCGCGAGTTTAAGCAGGACTCGAACCCCAGTCTAGCAATCACCAGTCTGGACGTTTTAATAGGTAACTTGTTTAAAGGTTTAATGGCCGTTCATGAATGGCAGAGGCAAGGGACGCTGACATTGCTCTATCAAGCAGGACAATGCTCTAGAGACTGATCATATATACATATGATCAGCGCCCAAACCCCCTCTCCACCCAACCTAGGACCAAGGAGGACCAGGCAATGGCTGCTGATGACTCGGTAGATAGACCTATAGAGTCCCCCAAACACCCCATCCTTAGCTCACAAGGATGGTGAGGCTGCCGCGAACAAAGGAACTAATGAGTTTAAGGGGGACACGAACTTCACTCTGGCGATCACAAGTCAGGGACGTTACCATGTCGGCCACCACACCCGTGTGCTGACTAACTTTTAAGGGAAATTAAAAGTATTTCAATATGCTTTCTGGAGTCTGTACAGGTATTTTCACTTGTTTGCCATTTCAAATCTGCATTTGAAACAATCCCTGTTGCTTTTTGGTCAGTCTGTTTGATTTTACATTTTCTGAAGTACTTTATATATATATATATATATATATATATAAATATATATATATATATTATATATATATATATATATACACACATATATGTAATATAAATATATTTATACATATATATATAAATATATATATATATATATATATATACATATATATATATGTATATATATATTTATATAACATATATATATATATGTATATATATATATATATATATATAAAGTACTAGATAACTGTTTTAGCCCTGAAGAAAGCCACAAGCCAATAGCTGAAACAGTTAGTGACAGAAGATAATAAAAGGGACAAGATAGGAGAGATTATCGTTTTTACCCTCATACTTTCAAGATTTTTTTTTGGGGGGTGGGGGGGTGTTAGAAGCCACATGTTTGTACAATCATAACGGCAGTTATACTCGCACATACACACAAACGTACATACATACACACACATATATACATACATACGTACATATATATATATATATATATATTTATATATATATATTTTATATATTTGAATATATATATATATATTTTTATATATTTGAATATATATATATATATATATATAACTACATATATGTATATATACATATATATATATATATATATACATATATATATATATATATATGAATATATGTATATACATATATACTGTATATATATATATATATATATATAAAACGAATGGGTTTTTAATTTTTGAAAAGCACAACAGGAAAAACTCGTATCTTCACCTCCATTCCAAGTTGATCATGAAGTTATCGCTCATAACGATCAACAAACAAAGGAAGGCAAAAGAAACTAATAACTTCCCTCAAAGTTTTCCAAATCACGGCGGAAAAAAGCAAGTCATTCAGAGATATGTTCTGAAGACAATTCTTTTTTTTTTTTTTTTTTTTTTTTTTTTTTTTTGCAATTCTCTCCTTATAAGTAGAGTAACCAGGAATGATTCCCTTACCAGTAACTACGTAGCGTTATCCTTATCTATCTCTTATCTCTTATTTTCGTCAGTGGAACTTCAAAAGTTCAAAGTTGGAGCAAATGCTTTTTTGTTGACCAGGCGGACATGAGGCTTTTTATAGTTTATATATGACGTATTTGTTTTTGACGTTGTTAATAGTTTATATATATTATGACATATCTGTTTTGATGTTGTTACTTTTTTAAAATGGTTTATTGTTCATTTGTTCTCTTCATTTATTTCCTTGTTTCCTTTCCTCACTGGGCTATTTTTCCCTATTGAAGCCCCTGGGCTTATAGCATCGTGCTTTTCCAACTAGGGTTGTAGCTTGGATAGTAATGATAATAATAATTAGGGTTGTGGCGGCATATGTGCTAACGTCCCTGACTGGCAAACGCCAGACTGGGGTTCGAGTCAAACTCGTTGGTTTCTTTGGTCGTTGCAATCTTACCATTCTTGTTGGCTAAAGATGGATGTTGGGAGCCTATTTTTCTATCTGCTGAGTGATCAGCAGCCATTGCCTGACCCTCCTTGGTCCTAGCTTGGGTGGAGAAGGAGATTGGGCGCTAGGGTGTTGTCCTGCTTACTAGGGCAATGTCACTGTCCCTTGCCTCTGCCATTCATGAGCGGCCTTTAAGTTTATTGGGATGACAGCAAATTTTGAATAACAATAAAGGAAATAATGTCAGAGTCGTACCCCCCCCCCCCGGTCTCCTCTCCCCCCCCCCCTAAAAAACTTATGAAATCCTTTATAAAAGGATTTAGAAAATAAGGATTTCTTTCCGGAGGATATTTTGATCCTAATATTTTTAGTGTTATGATTTGATGCATGAAAGGGAAAAGAATTGTTTAATAGATATGAAAAAAAAAGTCAATTAATGCACCTTTCATGGGGCGTAAATGGGGGCTTCTGTATTTGAAAGAAAAACATAATTTGCAAAAATAATACTTTGTAAACTCAGTTGTGCCCTGTTTCAGATTCTTCGCTCACCACAGGAGATTTTCCATAACTTGTATGCCGTTCGAACTCCCAATTTCTACTCGGCACAAAGAACTTAGTTTGAAAGAATTATGATGCAAATAGCAAAGTGGAATTGAGTAAAGCATCTCCTCATGTTTATTTGTGTATATTTTGCTTTTGTTTGTTTATTTTGGGCATTTCCAAGACCTGTGGAACGGTAATGCACTTATTCAAATCGTGAATCTAGATAATGAAGCGAGATTTAAAAGGGAGATTCGCTGAAAAAACTAAAAAATATAATAAACTTAACTTGTTCGTTCCACTCTCTTACCTTCATTGTTAAAAATAAACCATAATTTTAATAGGAAATTCTCCGTAACAATATAATGTTCGCCGACGTATTCAGTAAAATACAGGTGACAGTAATTTTTACCCTACTCGGGTTGGTGACTGTAATATCACCTTTTAACGTAAATTTATCCTTTTTTTTAAAATGGTAAATGCCTGGCAATATTTATTCCAGGATGTTTATCGTTTTTTTCTTTTTTTTTTACGGCAAATTTTTAATATTTGTCTATCCTTATTTTGCCACGGTGCCGTTCACATCAGACTCTTTAGGACTGTTTCAAGTCCTGTGCATTGAATTTACAAAGATCGAATTTCCATTGAGGTTTCTATCAGGTAGATATCTACCTTTCCATAGATTAATTCTGCTGAAAGAATTGGGTTACTCTTATAGAGCAAGAACCAGAGTTGGAAGGACGGGAGACATTTTCTCAAGTGGGGTCATGCCGCCTCTGTTGAGTGCCCCTGTGAGCATCCCTTCTAGGCAGTGGACCACATACTTCATTGGTGTGAACAGGGCTTAGTTTATACAAATTTTGACCTCTACTAATGTAATCAGGCTGCTATGCAATGGATACAGTGTTGTAGCCATAAGATATGTTGATTACTAGTCGTTCCCTAATCCAGGCAATGATCAAACATTGCCTGATGTAACTATGCATAATTTTTGGATGTGAACAGGGTCCAATTTATACAAATTTTGACCTCTACGAATGTAATCAGGCTGCTATGCAATGGATACAGTGTTGTAGCCATAAGATATGTTGATTACTAGTCGTTCCCTAATCCAGGCAATGATCAAACATTGCCTGATGTAACTATGCATAATTTTTGGATGTGAACAGGGTCCAATTTGTGCAAATTTTGACCTCTACTAATGTAATCAGGCTGCTATGCAATGGATACAGTGTTGTAGCCATAAGATATGTTGATTACTAGGCATTCCTTGATCCAGGCAATGATCAAACATTGCCTGATGTAACTATGCATAATTTTTGGATGTGAACAGGGTCCAATTTATACAAATTTTGACCTCTACGAATGTAATCAGGCTGCTATGCAGTGGATACAGTGTTGTAGCCATAAGCCATAAGATATGTTGATTACTAGGCATTCCCTGATCCAGGCAGTGATCAAACATTGCCTGATGTAACTATGCATAATTTTTGGATGTGAACAGGGTCCAATTTGTACAGATTTGGACCTTTACGAATGTAATCAGGCTGCTATGCAGTGGATACAGTGTTGTAGCCATAAGATATGTTGATTACTAGGCATTCCTTGATCCAGGCAATGATTAAACATTGCCTGATGTAACTATGCATAATTTTTGGATGTGAACAGGGTCCAATTTATACAAATTGTGACCTCTACGAATGTAATCAGGCTGCTATGCAGTGGATACAGTGTTGTAGCCATAAGATATGTTGATTACTAGTCGTTCCCTGATCCAGGCAATGATCAAACATTGCCTGATGTAATTATGCATAATTTTTGGATGTGAACAGGGTCCAATTTATACAAATTGTGACCTCTACGAATGTAATCAGGCTGCTATGCAGTGGATACAGTGTTTGTAGCCATAAGATATGTTGATTACTAGGCATTCCTTGATCCAGGCAATGATCAAACATTGCCTGATGTAACTATGCATAATTTTTGGATGTGAACAGGGTCCAATTTTATACAAATTTTTACCTCTACGAATGTAATCAGGCTGCTATGCAGTGGATACAGTGTTGTAGCCATAAGCCTTAAGATATGTTGATTACTAGGCATTCCCTGATCCAGGCAATGATCAAACATTGCCTGATGTAACTATGCATAATTTTTGGATGTGAACAGGGTCCAATTTATACAAATTTTTACCTCTACGAATGTAATCAGGCTGCTATGCAGTGGATACAGTGTTGTAGCCATAAGCCATAAGATATGTTGATTACTAGGCATTCCCTAATCCAGGTGATGATCAAACATTGCCTGATATAACTATGCATAATTTTTGGATGTGAACAGGGTCCAATTTGTACAGATTTGGACCTTTACGAATGTAATCAGGCTGCTATGCAGTGGATACAATCTTGGCTCGATAAGATATGATGATGGTTACATTTTGCTAATGCTGCTTAACATCATTTCTACTGCAGTTCTGCCAATAGCTACAGCGCTCAATGTGCTCTGACTATTGACACTATAAAGGAAACTTTCAAGAGCTAAGAGGTTTCCTAGGTGCATTACTCTGTCTTGTACTTTTCAGCGGATACTTCTGACCTTTTGGGGACCTAACTATTCTACTTCAACTTTGTCTTGATACAAATCCTCCTTTCCCCCGCTAATATTCATCTAAATTAATGGGACCATCCCTGAAAGTTTTGACATTTGACTCAGTTCATTGGTTCGGTTGAATGACCTCAAAATGCTCTGAAAGTTTTGACATATGACTCATTTTATTAGTTTGGTTAAATTACCTCAGAATATCAATGCAAGTTTTGACATTTTACTTAGTTTATTGGTTTGGTTGAATGGCCCCAAAGTACTATGAAAGGTTTGACATTTGACTCAATTTATTGATTTAGTTAAATGACCTCAGAATAACAAAGAAAATTTTGACATTTGACTCAATTTTTTGGTTTTAGTTAAATGACCTCAGAATAACAATGAAAGTTTTGACATTTGACTCAATTTATTGGTTTAGTCAAATGACCTCAGAATAACAATGAAAGTTTTGACATTTGACTCAATTTTTTGGTTTAGTTAAATGACCTCAGAATAACAATGAAAGTTTTGACATTTGACTCAGTTAATTGGTTTGGTTGAAGAGCCCCGAAATGCTATGGAAGTTCCAACACTTGACTCAGTTAATTGGTTTGGTTGAAGAGCCCCGAAATGCTATGGAAGTTCCAACACTTGACTCAGTTAATTGGTTTTGGTTGAAGAGCCCCGAAATGCTATGGAAGTTTTGACATTTGACTCAATTTATTGGTTTAGTTAAATGACCTGAGAATAACAATGAAAAATTTGACATTTGACTCAGTTAATTGGTTTGGTTGAAGAGCCCCGAAATGCTATGGAAGTTCCAACACTTGACTCAGTTAATTGGTTTGGTTGAAGAGCCCCGAAATGCTATGGAAGTTCCAACACTTGACTCAGTTTATTGGTTTGGTTAAATGACCTCAGAATAACAATGCAAGTTTTGACATTTGACTCAGTTAATTGCTTTGGTTGAAGAGCCCCGAAATGCTATGGAAGTTCCAACACTTGACTCAGTTTATTGGTTTGGTTAAATGACCTCAGAATAACAATGCAAGTTTTGACATTTGACTCGGTTAATTGGTTTGGTTGAAGAGCCCCGAAATGCTATGGAAGTTCCAACACTTGACTCAGTTTATTGGTTTGGTTAAATGACCTCAGAATAACAATGAAAGTTTTGACATTTGACTCAATTTATTGGTTTAGTTAAATGACCTCAGAATAACAATGAAAGTTTTGACATTTGACCCAATTTATTGGTTTAGTTAAATGACCTCAGAATAACAATGAAAGTTTTGACATTTGACTCAGTTAATTGGTTTGGTTGAAGAGCCCCGAAATGCTATGGAAGTTCCAACACTTGACTCAGTTTATTGGTTTGGTTAAATGACCACAGAATAACAATATCAATAGTTATCTACTCACAGAAATCGTTAATATCCTCGACGACGTTAGTATACTTGAGGTTACTGGCTTTGATGACGGACACTGAGAGTCTCTGGGCCGTAGGTAGATAGCTTAGACCAAATAAAACTTCGCCAAAGTCCTGCAAGGAAAATAGATTATAAAGGTGCGTTATTGTAGACATTTAATCTCTCTATATAAATGATTTATTCAATTGCGAGGATGCAGATTTAAGGGAGGCATATAAACAGAAACTAGATAGAACGATTTGCTTACTGGAAATCGTACATAACTAGAGTGGTTAAATATATAAGATGTTAAATAATTAATGTTGTTACGTAGTGAGTACTGGCTGGGGGTTCATGCATGTGGTCTCAGTACATTCAAGCAACATTGATTGCATAAGAATCTCTCTCTCTCTCTCTCTCTCTCTCTCTCTCTCTCCAATACTGATTACATAAGAATGTTTGTTCAGGTTTCAGTGAATAAAAGTTGGTTAGGTCTCTCTCTCTCTCTCTCTCTCTCTCTCTCTCTCAAACTGATTACATAAAAATTTTTGTTCAGGTATCAGTGAATAAAATTCTCTCACCTAACACTACACTGATTACATAAGAATTTCTGTTC